>NC_057802.1:198609065-198631904 GCF_018294505.1 Triticum aestivum | reverse complement strand
GCCTCCCGCGCGGCCTGCCCCGCCGCGTCGCTTCCCCGCCGGCCTCGCCGCACCGCCTCCTTCCTCCGGCCTCCATCCGCCGGCGCTGCACCGCGCCCCCTCCCTCCGGCCGCCTCCTTCCCTCGCCGTCCCCGCTGCTGCTCCGGCGAGCCGCCGCTCAGGAGCCCGAGCCTCTGCTTCGATCGGATCTGAGATCGAACGAGGTTGACTTTTCCCGAAACCCTAAATTTCTCCAAGTCTTTGATATTTCACAGTTTATGCCCCTGTTCCTCTTTGCATAACTCCTTGCATGTAGCTCCGATTCGCGCGTGTAATATGTCAAATTGTTCGTCTCGTGATGCTCTACATTTTGTTCAATTGCACTATGGTCATTAGAGGTCATCTTGATGCCCAAATCTCTGTTGCAAGAGGGCTAGTTGCTGTTATCTGCTGGTTCTTATCAGAACTTTGAGATTTGTCTTTTTTGTATCATTTAATCTGTGCATCTTATGGGCATGAGCTCTACATGTGTTTTGTTGTATGCCATGCCATCTTTCCAAGGGTGTATGCCATGTATTTTTGTGATCTCTGTGGTGACTAGCACAAGCATGCAAACTAGGCCCCGTAATGTTTCTGATTTCAGGGACAGTGATTTCTCTAAGTCCTTGTCTTCTGTTATTTTGTTTCCATGTAAACTTGATGCTACAGAGAGATCCATGCATATTTTTGTGATGTTCAGTAAGGATGTTTTGTAGCTATTGTTTTCATTGATCCATTCCTGCCCTTGTTTGCAATTATGGAGTGCCATAGCATGACTCAATCTTGCTCTACTTTTGCTATAAAATATTTCTGGCAGATTCTTAACATGATATGCAATTTTGCCAAGCTTATTGTAGTTGATCCATACATGCTATGTTTTTGTTCTTGCCATGGATAGCTTCATAAACATGCCATATTTCTGTAGGTATGCTTGTTTTGTCATGCATTGCTCTGTAGTGAGTGCATCAAGCTCACAAAGAGGCCTTCATATTATTAATTCTGCCATGCTCTGTTTTCTGCTAAGTCTGAAACCTGATAACGAAACTTGCTATGTGTACATGCTTGCCATCATATCTTCTGGTCCTTTTTGGCTTACGGTCAGTAAGGGACTTTTGTCATATGAATTTAGTAGAACACTTCCATGCCTTGTTTTGCTATGTTAAGTTGCTGTAGCGTGTTGTTTTCGTGCTCTGAACATTGCTACCTGATGCTGTTTTCTGCCATGTCCAGTAATTTCACCAAGTCTGTGATCCTGTTATCTTTTGCACTTTTGCCATGCTTGTTTGAGCTTGATATGTTGTGATCTAGCCATAGCTCAGTGTTCATATTTTGTCAAGCATCTCCTGTAGATTACTTTCATATGCTTTTTTGCTATGTTGGAGTGCTGTAGCATTGTTGCTTGTTGCATTTTAAGTGCTATCATGCTGTTAATCGCAGATTCGTGTCATTCTTGTTTTGCTTGCCATTTGCAAACCGTGCATCCGTTTTCGGTGATCTTTATATCGATTTCGACCGAAATCATCTCATCTTTCCAGTGGCATGCTTGGTTTGCCAAGTTACTGCCTTGTTCATCATTTTCCTTCTGGAGCACGCATATGCATTGCATACCATATCTTGCATATCATACATGTTTTGCATCATGTTGCTTGTGCTTTTCTCGTGGTTGATTGTGGTTCCGTTTGTTTGTGTTCTTGTCTTGGGTAGAGCCGGGAGATGAGTTCGTGAACGAGGAACCTGTCGAGTACGGTTACGAGGATCAAGCTTTCGACAACTCTGAGAACCTTGCAGGCAAGATGACCACCCCTCGAAATCACTTCTATCTTTGCTTTGCTAGTTGTTCGCTCTATTGCCATGCTGCGCTACCTATCACTTGCTATATCATGCCTCCCATATTGCCATGTCAGCCTCTAACCATCCTTTCCTAGCAAACCGTTGTTTGGCTAAGTTACCGCTTTTGCTCAGCCCTTCTTATAGTGTTGCTAGTTGCAGGTGAAGTTGAAGTTGTTCCATGTTGGAACATGGATATGTTGGGATATCACAATATATCTTATTTAATTAATGCATCTATATATTTTGCTAAAGGGTGGAAGGCTCGGCCTTATGCCTGGTGTTTTGTTCCACTCTTGTCGCCCTAGTTTCTGTTATACCGGTATTATGTTCCTTGAGTTTGCGTTCCTTACGCGGTCGGGTGATTTATGGGACCCCCTTGACAGTTCGCCTTGAATAAAAATCCTCCAGCAAGGCCCAACTTTGGTTTTACCATTTGCCGCCTAAGCCTTTTCCCCGGGTTTTCGCGAGCCCGAGGGTCATCTTATTTTAACCCCCCCGGGCCAGTGCTCCTTCGAGTGTTGGTCCGAACCGAGCAGCCTGCGGGGCCACCTCGGGGAAACTCGAGGTCTGGTTTTACTCGTAGCTTGACTTATCCGGTGTGCCCTGAGAACGAGATATGTGCAGCTCCTATCGGGATTTGTCGGCACATTCGGGCGGCTTTGCTGGTCTTGTTTTACCATTGTCGAAATGTCTTGTAAACCGGGATTCCGAGACTGATCGGGCTTTTCTGGGAGAAGGTTATCCTTCGTTGACCGTGAGAGCTTATGATGGGCTAAGTTGGGACACCCCTGCAGGGTATTATCGTTCGAAAGCCGTGCCCGCGGTTATGAGGCAGATGGGAATTTGTTAATGTCCGGTTGTAGAGAACTTGTCACTTGACCCAGTTAAAATACATCAACTGCGTGTGTAGCCGTGATGGTCTCTTCTCGGCGGAGTCCGGGAAGTGAACATGGTCTGAGTTATGAATGACGTAGGTAGGAGTTCAGGATCACTTCTTGGTCATTGCTAGATGACGACCGTTCCGTTGCTTCTCTTCTCGCTCTCTTTTGCGTATGTTAGCCACCATATATGCTTATTGCCGCTGCAGCTCCACCTCATTACACCATCCTTCCCTATAAGCTTAAATAGTCTTGATCTCGCGGGTGTGAGATTGCTGAGTCCTCGTGACTCACAGATTCTACCAAAACAGTTGTACGTGCCGACGATGCCAGTGCAGATGATGGGGTCGATCTCAAGTGGGAGTTCGACGAGGAACGTGGTCGTTACTATGTGTCTTTTCCTGATGATCAGTAGTGGAGCCCAGTTGGGACGATCGGGGATCTAGCATTTGGGGTTGTCTTATTTTCATTTGGATCTTGACCGTAGTCGGTCTATGTTTGTATTTTGGATGATGTATGAATTATATTTATGTATTGTGTGAAGTGGCGATTGTAAGCCAACTCTTTATCCCATTCTTGTTCATTACATGGGATTGTGTGAAGATGACCCTTCTTGCGACAAAACCACTATGCGGTTATGCCTCTAAGTCGTGCCTCGACACGTGGGAGATATAGCCGCATCGTGGGCGTTACAAGTTGGTAATCAGAGCCATCCCCGACTTAGGACCCCCTGCTTGATCGAATCGCTGGCGTTGTTGAGTCTAGAGCAAAAATATTTTGAGTCTTAGGATTATATATATCGGAGAGTAGGATTCTTTTTACTCCTCAGTCCCTTCGTCGCTCTGGTGAGGTCTCCTGACGTAGAACTTTTGACTCTTCTCTCCTCAAATTTCACTAAAAAAAATTTTAGGATCACGCGGGTATCTTGGAATCGTTCCGATGGTTTTGTGACGAGAACATTGTTCTTGGTGCCTCCTGACATTTAGGGGTTGTGGCAGTGTCCCGGGGAGTTGAGCTTCGAGGTGTTGTCGTCACAATTTTATCGTTGCAGTTCTGGAATACCTGAGTTTCGCCGACATCGAAATCTCTTTTATGCAGTTGTTGGTGAGATCACCTCAACGCCACCCAGTACTGGGGCGGGAGTTCGGGAGTATTGCCATAACTTGTATAACGGATGCTTTTCGAAGGTTGAGGTAAACGATTTCCGAAGGTTTCTTGGTTATGTGTTGACGGATGGATACAGCTGGATCTAGGGATTGCTAGTTTGGGTGATATATTTTGTGTCCCCTGTATGCCCAACACCAGATTGCATAACCAGAAAGTTTCGGGAGTTTATAAGTGGGAATTCAAGTAGCCTTAGGATATCTTTCCGACAGACACATGATATGAGATTGGGGTTCGACGTCTAGTGGTACGCCTGTACGCGGTTGGTTTTACAGTGGTCTCGTAGTGTCTTAAAGAGTCCATGGCTATGCCGACTCGGGGACGCTTCGTATGTCATGTGCACAGCCTTGTACATGATGGTGCTGTACGATTGAGACCGTGTGGGCCCCACCACGAAAACTTCGGACGAAATATCTATCATATGTTTGTTCCAGCTTATTCTGCAAGCCAATACTTTCTTTTGTTTTGAACTGTGGTATTCGAGTTGCTTCGAATTCATATGTTGATTCCATATCTTTTTCAAGTGGCTTCTCGACTTATGGAAGTGTGATGGTTTACTATGGAATTCATTCGTTCATCTTCGTTCGAATGTTTATTGTGAAGACTATATGTTGCAAATTTCTATCCGTTGATTCTACTTATCTATTTGTCTATCAAGATGCTAACGGATGTCACCCTCTTCAGGATGGCTCCGCCAACGCGTCAGAATCCGGATCGCAATGAAGGGATTCAAGCGAACCCTCCACCACCACCTCCACCTCCGGAGGCATGGCAAGCTATCATGGCAGCCACCAACGCCAATGCTCAGATGATTCTGCAACTCTTGCAAGAACGTACCCAAGGGCAAGGCAATCAAGGTCAAGGCAACAATCAGCCTAACTTTGCTACACTCAACCAGTTTCTC
Source organism: Triticum aestivum (assembly GCF_018294505.1). NCBI lineage: Eukaryota > Viridiplantae > Streptophyta > Magnoliopsida > Poales > Poaceae > Triticum > Triticum aestivum. Next base: position 198,627,110 of record NC_057802.1, on the reverse strand, counting down.
GCAAATCAACCCAAGTCTTTCAGCTACTGTGCCGATGCCACGGATGCCGATGATTGGCACGTGGACATCAACAAGCATTTTGAATGTAGCAATGTCAGGCCTGAGGACTATGTCAAGTTCGCTTCTTTTTAGCTCAAGGACCAAGCTGCTGATTGGTATCAACAATACAAAGATTCCAGAGGAGGTCGTGTGATCACTTGGACTGACTTCTGTCGGGACTTCAAAGCGCACCACATTCCACAAAGTGTTGTTGAGAGCAAGCGTGAGGAGTTCCGTAATCTCAAGCAAGGCAACATGTCTGTGTATCAATACAACATCCAGTTTCAGAAACTTGCTCGCTTCGCTAAACAAGACGTTCCTGATGAAAAGAGCATGATCTATCACTTCAGAGGTGGCCTTAGAGAGGATCTGTAGTTAGCTCTCGTTCTTGTTGAGCCTACTCAGTTTGATCAATTCTACAATATGGCACTGAAGCAAGAGGCTGCTCAGCTCAAGTGTGAGGCTTCTAAGAAGAGAGTCAGAGACGCAGTTCAGTCTTCTTCTTCCTCACTTGTGACAGCTAAACAACAGAAGTTCTGGTTGCCTCCTCCTCCGTTTCGTCAGCCTTACCAGCAGAAGAACAAAGGTGGCCATGGTTCTTCCAACTCTGGCTATCATAACAAGTCTCAGAATCAAGCTCCAAAGTCCAATGCTCCTTATCACCGTCCACTCTCAGAGGTGACTTGCAACAAGTGTCAGCAGAAAGGTCACTATGCTAACAAGTGCTTCAACCAAAGGCGCCTGCCTCCTCCTCCTCCTCCTGTCAGATCTTCCAGCAATGCAGTGGTCAAGCATAATCCAAAGTCTGCTAAGGTGAACATGATGAATGCAGCTCAAGCGGAGGAATCTACTGATGTGATAATGGGTAATCTTCCTGTTAATGATATTCCTGCAAAAGTCTTATTTGATACTGGTGCATCGCTTTGTTTCATGTCAAGACCGTTTTTTGCCAAGCATGAATTCTCTTGTTCTCATCTGAGTAAACCCATGGATGTCGTTTCTCCAAGCAAACGTTTGAGTTCTAGTATGATGGTTCCGGATGTTTCCATCAAGATGGGCGACTATGAATTTCTGTCTTCTCCAATTGTTCTTGGTGACTCGGATATTGATCTAATTCTCGGGATGGACTAGCTTTCTAAGCACAAAGCTCAACTTGATTGTGCTGCCAGGGAAATTCAATTGACACACTCTTCTGAGGATGTGATTATTTTTGCCGCTCGTGATGAAACCATTTGGTTTTTCTCTCTCAATGAGAAGGGCGAATTGAATGCCATCTCTCAAATTCCAGTCGTTTGCGAGTATCAAGATGTCTTTCCAGAAGAGCTTCCGGGTATGCCTCCTCATCGGCCAGTTGAGTTCGTTATCGAACTAGAGCCTGGCACTGAACTCGTTTGCAAGCGTCCATACAAGCTTGGACCTAACGAGCAGAAGGAATTGAAGAAACAGCTCGATGAACAAGAGCGTCTGGGTTTGATCAGACCGAGTTCTTCTCCATGGGGTTGTGGTGTTCTTTTTGTAAAGAAGAAGGATGGCACGGACCGACTTTGTGTCGACTACCGTCCATTGAACAAGAAGACAATCAAGAACAAGTATCCACTTCCCAACATCAATGAGCTATTCGAGCAACTCAAAGGTGCTAAAGTATTCTCCAAGCTTGACCTTCGTATGGGTTATCATCAGATTCGCATTCGTGAACAAGATATTCCCAAGACAGCATTCAGAACAAGCTTTGGTTCTTATGAATATACTGTCGTGTCTTTCGGCCTTGTCAATGCTCCTCCAGTTTTCTCTCGGATGATGAATTTCATCTTCAACCCCTATACCAATGAATTCGTCCTGGTGTATCTCGATGATATCTTGGTCTTCTCCAAGAATAAGAAGGATCATGCCAAACATTTGCGATTGGTGCTCGACAAGCTCAGAGAGTATCAAATCTATGCGAAGTTCTCCAAATGTGAGTTTTGGCTCGATGAAGTTCTTTTCCTTGGTCACATCATCTCTGCCAAGGGCATCGCTGTTAACCCCAAGAAGGTGCCCGCAATTGTGAATTGGGAACCTCCTCAGAATGTCAAGCAGCTCTACAGTTTTCTTGGTCTTGCAAGCTATTGCCGAAGATTCGTTGAGAATTTCTCTAAGATTGCAAAGCCTCTTTCCAACCTCCTCCAGAAGCATGTGAAGTATGTCTGGTCTCCTGAGTGTGACGTTGCTTTCAACACTCTCAAAGAGAAACTAGTCACAGCTCCTGTCTTGACTCCTCCTGATGAATCCAAGCCATATGAAGTTTTCTGTGATGCTTCTCTCCAAGGTCTCGGTGATGTGTTAATGCAAGAGAAGAAAGTTGTGGCCTATACCTCTCGTCAGTTGAAGCCCAACGAGAAGAACTACCCCACTCACGATCTTGAGTTGGCGGCAGTTTTCCATGCATTAATAACGTGGAGACATCTCTTGTTGGGAAGACAAGTGGACATTTTCACCGATCACAAGAGTCTCAAGTACATCTTCACTCAGCCCAACCTCAACCTCAGGCAGACTCAATGGGTCGAAATGATTCAAGAGTACAATCCGAGTATTGAATATACTCCAGGCAAAGCAAATGTCATTGCAGATGCTTTAAGCAGGAAGGCTTATTGCAACAGCTTAATTCTCAAGCCTTTCCAACCGGATCTTTGTGCAGCTTTCCGCAAGCTGAATCTCCAAGTTGTTCCTCAAGGCTTTCTTGCCAACCTCATAGTCTCTCCTACTTTGGAAGATCAAATTCGTGAGGCACAACTCCTTGATGCCATGGTGAAGAAGGTGAAACATGGTATCGACAAGGGTCTTTCCAAATACAAGTGCTATCGCATTGATGACAGAGACACTTTATTCTTCGAGGACCGGATTGTGGTTCCTAAAGGTGATCTAAGGAAAGTTATAATGAACGAAGCGCACAATTCTCTTCTTTCCATCCATCCTGGAAGTACGAAGATGTACCATGACCTCAAGCAGTCGTATTGGTGGACTCGAATGAAGCGAGAAATTGCTCAGTTCGTGAATGAATGTGATGTCTGACGAAGGGTGAAAGCAGAACACCAACGACCAGCTGGTCTCCTCCAACCTCTTGCTATCCCAGAATGGAAGTTTGATCATATCGAAATGGACTTCGTGACTGGTTTTCCAAAGTCCAAGCGCGGAAATGATGCTATCTTCGTTGTCATTGACAAGCTTTCAAAAGTGGCTCATTTCCTCCAATCAAAGAATCTATCACAGCAGCTCAGCTGGCAGAGCTTTACACCTCCAGAATTGTCTCCTTGCACGGTATTCCACAATTGATTTCTTCAGATCGTGGAAGCATCTTCACCTCTAAGTTCTGGGACTCCTTCCAGAAGGCCATGGGCACAAACATTCGCTTCAGCACAGCTTTCCATCCTCAAACTAGTGGCCAAGTCGAGCGAGTCAATAAAATTCTTGAAGATATGCTCAGGGCTTGTGTCATTTCCTTTGGCATGAAATGGGAAGATTGTCTTCCATATGCTGAATTCTCCTACAACAACAGTTTCCAAGCGAGTTCGGGCAAGGCCCCATTCGAGATTCCCTATGGCAGAAAGTGTCGTACTCCTCTCAATTGGTCAGAGACTGGTGAACGCCAACTTCTTGGCAATGACTTAATCACTGAAGCTGAAGAAATGTGTAAAGTCATCCGTGATAATCTCAAAGCCGCGCAATCGCGCCAGAAGAGTTACTATGATAGTAAGCACCGTGATTTGACTTTCGAGATCGGGGACCATGTCTACCTCCGCGTCTCTCCAATGAAAGGCACTCGTCGCTTCGGTATCAAAGGGAAGCTTGCCCCTAGATACGTGGGTCCTTTCAAGATCATTGGAAAAAGAGGCGACCTCGCCTATCAACTTGAGCTTCCTTCCAACTTCGCGAACGTGCACGATGTGTTCCACGTGTCACAGCTCCGCAAGTGCTTCAAGACGCCTGAGCGCACTCTCAACTTCGAAGAGATTGACCTCCAAGAAGATTTGTCTTATCATGAGCACCCCATGGCTCTTCTTGAAGAAAGTGAGTGCAAGACTCGCAACAAGTCAATCAAATTCCTGAAAGTGAAGTGGTCGCACCATTCCGACCGGGAAGCCACCTGGGAACGCGAGGACCATCTCCGTTCTGAATATCCGGAGTTCTTTCAGTCCTAGATCTCGGGACGAGATCCTCTCGTAGTGGTGGAGTGTTGTAACACACCGCATGTAACTTTCCATAATTGTAACTCCGACTCTTGCCATTTCCGGCTATGTGTTATGTTATTCCCTCCGTGGTCGGGGTTTGTCTTTCGTTTTGCATTTTGTCATGTCATGCATTTTCATATCATGTCATCATGTGCATTGCATTTGCATACGTGTTCGTCTCATGCATCTGAGCATTTTCCCCGTTGTCCGTTTTGCAATCCGGCGCTCCTATCTCCTCCGGTGCACCCCTCTTGTTTTCTTTCGTGTGCGGCTGTCAAACATTCTCGGAATGGACTGAGGCTTGTCAAGTGGCCTTAATATACCACCCGGAGACCACCGGTCCAGTTTCGTTCCATTTGGAGGTCGTTTGGTACTCCAACGGTTAACCGGGCATCCGCAAAGTCCATTTGTGTGTGCAGAAAAAAACCCCCTCAAAACCAGCCCAAAACCCACCAAACTCTCTTCCATGCTGTAGGTCGTTCGATCACGATCGTGTGGGCGAAAACCGCACCTCATTTGGAGTCTCCTAGCTCCCTGTCGTAGAATTGTCACGGCAGATGTCCTTGAGCTAGGACTTAGTCATGGAGCCATCGCAACTTGGAAGCTTGAAGGGGTTATGCGGGACAAAGAACACGAGGGTTTATACTGGTTCAGCCCCTTACGGTGAAGGTAAAAGCTTACGTCCAGTTCGAGGTGTTATTGATTAGGGTTACGATCGCGAGGGAGCTAAACAGCTATGCCCGGTTCTCGATGAGGTTGTCGTCGCCCTTAAACCGCTGCCGGGTTCTCCCTTTATATAGGGAGGCTGACGCCCAGCAGCCCTTAGAGTCCCGGCCGGCTCATAAGAGCGTCCGGCTCGGACTCTAAACAATACTTGCCTTACACTACAAGTCTACTATAACAATGATGATAACTACGGGCTTTAAGCGATCGCCGGGTCTCAGCCCATCTCTGGCCCATTATCTTGAAACTTAGCTCTGGGCTTCTGGCAATGACCCTTAGAGTAACCCGGCCCTCCTGGCGGGTGACTCCCAGGTCTATATCCTCAACATTAGGCCCCAGATTGACTTGAGCCGGCTCATGTCAATCTTCAACTCTACAGACAGAAAAAATCTCCGGCTTACCATTCATGTGAAGGCCATAACCCGGAGTGACGTCATCCTCTGGACTCCGGATAATCCGCCGTGACGTCATCCTCCATTAAGTCCTTTTTTACTCCGCCAGATCCGCAACGGATCTTTGCCTTTACTGTCATCCCGAAAATCGAGGCGCCGTGAGGGGGAGATAACCACGCCGTGGCCTCCTTGAATCTCGCGCCCACTTATGACTCTGCCTTATAAATAGGCCGGCCCAACGCTCTCTTCTCACACTCTCCTTCTTCTTCCTCGCGCTGTCGCTCCTCTGCCCGAGCTTCTGCCACTGCCGCCGCCGTCGCCCCCCTGATCTTCATCGACTCGGCCGCTGCATCACCCTGACTCGGACCAGATAACGGCGGCGACCTCCGCTCTTCCTCAACTCCGGTGAGTCTTCTCTGCCTTGCTAGAACAGATCTGTGGTAGGGTTCCTCCCGTTCTTCGTGTTCGTCACCTTTGCCCAGAAACTCGGTAGTCCTCGTCACCACTGTAGTCGGTTGATCTTTATCCTTGCGTAAAACCACTGCGGTAGACGTTCGGAACTCATTTCATCTGCAAGAAATCCTCTTTTTACTGCATAAGAACTATGTTCAACCTCAAGAACTTCTCCTGCCTCTGTTTTTTAGGTCTAGAAAATTTTCTCTGCTCCGACTATTTTGATCCAAAAAAGTTACGGTAGTATGTGAAACCTGTTTACCACACTTAGTAAAAACGCAACCATTGAATCTCGGCGGCTTACATGTCCGGCTTAAAAGAAAACACACGCCGTAGAACTTTCCGGTTTAAAGAGAACCATGCTCTGTAAAATCCTCCGACTTAACTGCAGTAAGCCGTAGATGACCAACTTAACCTGAAAGCCCCGACGGCTTAGATAACCCACCATATCAATATATATCATTAGTCCCCTTCATAAGCCGTCACTGTAGTTTGAATGATAATCCCCGGCTTATAATTAACCCGGACATTTTTCTCTTCCTCATAGACCACCAACCGTCACCATGCCTCCCAAGGCTCCCATCACTTGCAACTGGATGAGATCCAACGTCACTGATGAGACCCTAGCCAACTTTGTTAAGTCCGGATATCTGCCCAAGAAGGAAGTGATGTCCTACCGTGCCCCTGACCCGTCAGAAGAAAGACCACAGCCGAGGGATGGGGAGGTAGTGATCTTTGCGGACCATATGAGCCGAGGCTTCGCACCGCCCGGCTCAAAATTCTTCCGAGACGTGCTCAACTTCTTTGACCTTCGGCCTCAGGATATAGGACCCAATTCCATATCCAACATCTGCAACTTCCAAGTTTTTTGTGAAGTATATCTTGGAGAAGAGCCGAGTCTGCTGCTCTTCAGAGAGCTGTTTTATTTGAACCGCCAAAATGAGTGCGCAAACGGTCCAAGTCTAGAGTTAGGCGGCATCTCCATCCAACGGCGCGGGGACTGTCTATTCCCTTACGCAGAGCCGCCAAGTCACCCCAAGGACTGGAATATGACTTGGTTCTACTGCCAAGACACGTCCCCGGCTGATGAGAGCCCGCTGCCCGGTTTTCGCCCAACGCGCCTGGAGCCGACTCATCCATTATCCGACAAACTGACTGCCGCGGAACGCCAGCCCCTGCTCCCAACGATCAACAAGATCAAGGCCCTGCTAGGCAACGGTCTGAACGGAATTGATCTAGTCCGGGTCTGGATCTCATGGCGGGTGATCCCATTGAGCCACCGCCCCGGCTTAATGTGTGAGTACACCGGGCGAAAGGATGACCCGCAGAGGCACAGTCGCAATGATCTTCCAGAAGACGTTGCTGAAGAAGAGACCAAGGCTCTGTTAAACGAGAGCCTGGCAGACTGTGGAAGAACCGGGCTAGCCCCGTTCTGCAAGACCAATCCAGCCCCAGCGGTAAGCCGCTGACTTTAACCTTTCCACCTTTTTTTTACATGTCACCTTGCTCTGAACCTTTTTAAGAGTTTATTACTGTATTTCTCAGGCTGATGACAAATTCTGGCGGGTCAAGTATGACCATGAGGCGGCCAAGAAGGCGAGGAAGGCGAAGAAAGCCGCCAAGAAAGCCGCCCCTCGCAAAAAGGGAAGCAGACCCACTGCTTCGGAGCTGCTGCAATTAAGCGACAGCTCCGAGTCAGAGGTAACTCTTAAACCTTTAAACTCCTGCTATATTTGTTGTTTGCTACTGTCCACCTTATCAACATTTTGCTTATTGACAGGATGACACCGGCGCTAGTAACCCGGTGATTGAAGAGGTAACATCACTTTCCTCCGACTCAGAGCCTTTGCCGCAGCTGAAAGTCTGAAGAGTAACCCGGAAAGTAAGCTTTTCTCATCCATTAGCTCATCAAGACCCTCAATTTCTTTTGAAGCAACAGGTCCATGAAAGCCGGCGTCACACCCGGGCCCGCAAGGACGCCGACCTCTCCGCCGGGTTACCCGACGCAACAAGGAAGCGTCGTACTGAGGTTTTTTCTCACCTGTACCCTTTTCATCCGTTGGCGGGTGTCATCCGTCAGCCACTCAACTCTTCTGACTCCAATTACCAGGAGACCTCCCCCTCTTCGGGTGACTCCATGCAGTCAAGTCTGCCGGCCTTCAAAACTGCACCCGGGTAATAACAATCTCCTTACATTATCTGTCTGTACTTACTCTTTGTATATCTAACACTTCTGTCTTTTCAGTGCCCAGGCAAAGCTCACCAAAAGAGCCAAGAAGACCAGGTCAGCCGGAGTGCCAGACTTGCCTGAGCCGGAGACGACGGCTCAAGAGCCGCCAGCCGCCTCCGCACCCGAAGCCACCATTCCCATGGACACGGCGCCTGAAGCCCCTGCCCCGACCACCAAGACAACAACCGAAGCGTCAGCTAACCCGGAGGCCTCCGGCTCAGCCCTACCAGCTAACGACCCAGACGTGGTAATTATCCGGACGGAGTATGTTGAGCCGGGGAGGCCGACCGCGCTGGCCAAATGCTCCGCGAAGGGGGAGTTGCTGCAACCCCACCGGGTGAATCTGGATCTCTCCAGCTACACCGATTTAAGCATTGGAGAGCTCATCTCAGGCTACATCAGCCAAGTTCACAAGAGCCGGGACGCCGAGATCGCCATGGTCAACCAGATCCAACAAAAATCTGAGGTAACCTTCTGCTGTCTTCTTACTTTCTGCATAGTGATCCTTGTCATGCTAGCCCCCAAGTTTATAACTTATACTTGAATATGTTGTAGACTTAGATTCTGGCTTACTTAACTGAACCGGCAGTACATAGATATAGACGTTCAATATGCATTAGCCCCCAAGTGCCAAGTGTCTTTGCTTGGAAAGTGCTTGGGACTTATATAATGACTGTTAATAACCCGGAAATATATGCAGGCTGCTGGCAAGAAATTTGAGTCGGACCTTGCGGATCTCAAGAGCCGGCTAAAGACACAAGAGATGGAGACCCGGAAGGCGAACGCCAAGTTTGTCTCCAGCATCGCCGCTCAGGAGAAACTGAAGACTGAATTCGACGCTGAGCGGAAGGCCTGGGCTGAGGAGAAAGCCGCACTGGTGACCCGAGCAGAACAGGCGGAGAAGGCCCTCACTGAGAAGACCGCTGAGCTCTCCGGCCTAAAGCGCCAGGTTTCCCAAATGGTGGCTGCTATCTTCGGTAAGTCGCATCACCGGCTTTCATCAAGTCTGTACATGTTATGATTCATCCTTGTCACCGGCTTGTCTGACCTTTATTAAACAGGTCCCAGGAGTGCCAACCTCAACCAGAGCGTGGTCACCAAGCTAAAGGCCGTGTACACCCTGGTGGAACAACTCTACACCGGGTCACAGCGCGCCTTAGCTGTGGTGGCCCTCTCCAACGAGGTGCCAACCCATCTGGCTGAAGTCCTACGCCGGCTCGCAGTTCTGCCACAGCGGATCCAGGAGCTACGCTGGGCCTCCGCAAGATCCGGAGCAATTGCCGCACTGAGCCAGGCGAAAGCATTCCTGCCGGAGCTAGACCCGGCAGACATCGCCCTAGGTTACCCTAGCCTGAAGGAAGACGGCTCCACCTTCGACCAGAAGGACTTCGCGGCCTGTGTGAAGGCTGTACGCCCAGTGGCCACCATCATCGGGAACGACACCGACCTAACCAAGTATCAGCCGGGGTACAACGCGGAGAATCAGAGGATTCCAACCCCTCGCTATGAAGCTCTTAGTCTGATTCCTCCGGCTCGCCAACACACCTTCGCCCCCGAGATTGACCCGGCCGGGTTAATTGATGAAGAAGCCCAGTTCAAAGCTCTCAGCGGCATCAACTGGAAGTCGTCAACCTTCGAGGTCTTGGGATCAGCCGGAGCAGAAGACGAGCCGGGGACTTCGACTCAGCAAGCGTCATAAAGCGGCTGGCGGTTCACCGAACAATGCTCCACCCTTGAAACTTTGAAGAATTTTTGTAATAGAATAAGTGCAACAATTTATCTCTGCCGTGCCATCGTGCACGTAATGAATGCTGAAACCCCTTGAAGTTATTCCTTTAATGCTCCTCCGGGTCATGATTATCCCTTTGTCCTTCTCAACTTTAAAAAGTACCTTCAAGTATCTGCATAGAAAGGCAAATCACAAGTCTCAAGGCGGCTTACCGCCCTGAAAAGCAGGTGTTTGAAATGGATAACCCGGAATACAAAACAAAAAAGACTGGTCGTTAACTATACTCTGAACATAGCTGCGATTACACACTTAACAGCCTGTAAGCATACTCCCGGTTTAAATAACCCGGGTAGCTTGGTCGGTACCTTAGCTCAACTTTACCTATCTTGATAACCTCCATGATGTTCAACTAACAAGACCAACCAAAATTAAGCCGGCACGTGAGACCCGGCAGTACATACTTTGATATGATCAGAGCAGACTTGTGAGAGAATATAAAAACTTGGGGCTTCCGGTTCGAATACGACCAGAAACCCGGTCCAAAGGGGTTAAGCTAAGATTCGGATGCGATCATATAGCCCCCAGTGGGTGTGGCGATGCCAATCAAAAGGGTATCGACAGCTATGCTCTCTTTGGTTCGAATACGACCCATGTTTGAACAGGAAGCCCCCAAGTGACTCTGAAAATTGTTTAACGACGCTGATTCGAATACGATCCACGTCGGTTCTCAGAGGGGTTACACTATGATTCAAATATGACCAAAGGCAACCTCCCATTGAGCTCGGCACTTTGCCAATCAAAATGGGTATCGACAGCTATGTTCTCTTTGGTTCGAATACGACCCATGTTTGAACAGGAAGCCCCCAAGTGACTTTACTGCTTACGGCTAAACTCGAATACGATCATCAGCCGGATCCTCCTTTCAAATTAGTATGTAAAAAATGACACACACATAATTGGAGGATAAAAAAGGACAGAGGTCCCGCTTTATTGCTTATCATAATATATACATGTCTGAGATAAATATGTACACCACGAGAGCCGGTAGCTCAAGTGTAGTAAGGCCGAAGCTGAGCTATGTTCCACGGCCGACGGGTCTCCTCCTCAGACTTACGCGAATCTTTATGTTCCCGAATATCAATGAGGTAATATGACCCGTTGTGCAAGTTCTTACTGACCACAAAGGGCACTTCCCAGGGTGGGGATAACTTGTGTGCATCTGTTTGATCCTGGATGAGCCGGAGCACAAGGTCGCCTTCCTGGAAGACCCGGGACCTGACCCGGCGGCTGTGATAATGGCGCTGGTCTTGTTGGTAAATCGCTGAACGGGCTGCTGCCACATCACGCTGTTCGTCCAACAAGTCCAGAGCATCTTGGCGCGCCTGTTCATTATCCGTCTCAACATAAGCCGCCACACGAGGCGAATCGTGACGGATGTCGCTGGGGAGGACTGCTTCCGCTCCATAAACCATGAAGAAAGGCGTGAAGCCAGTAGACCTGTTAGGAGTAGTGTTGATGCTCCATAAGACGGAGGGCAGATCCTCCACCCAACAACCCGGCGTCCGTTGCAAAGGGACCAAAAGCCGGGGTTTGATGCCCTTCAGAATCTCCTGGTTAGCTCTCTCAGCTTGACCATTGGATTGGGGGTGAGCCACTGAGGAAACATCGAGTCGGATATGCTCCCGTTGACAAAATTCTTCCATAGCGCCCTTGGATAAATTGGTGCCATTGTCAGTTATGATACTGTGCGGAAAGCCGAAGCGGAAAATCACCTTTTTCATAAATTGAACCGCCGTGGCTGCATCGCACTTGCTAACTGGCTCAGCCTCCACCCACTTTGTGAATTTGCCAACTGCCACCAAGAGGTGGGTCTTCTTATCCTTGGACCGTTTAAAAGGCCCAACCATATCAAGCCCCCAGACCGCAAAGGGCCAAGTGATTGGGATCATCCTCAACTCCTGAGCCGGCACGTGAGTCCGTCGTGAGAACCTTTGGCAACCATCACATTTACTGACCAAGTCCTCTGCATCAGCGTGAGCCGTCAGCCAATAAAAACCATGACGGAAAGCCTTGGCTACAAGAGATTTTGAACCGGCATGATGGCCACAATCCCCTTCATGGATCTCGCGCAAGATCTCTTGACCTTCCTCAGGGGAGATACAACGCTGAAACGCCCCTGAAACACTGCGATGATGCAACTCGCCATCAATGACAACCATTGACTTAGCCCGCCGGGTCACTTGCCTGTCCAGAGTTTCATCCTCAGGCAACTCTCCCCGGGTTATATAAGCCAGATATGGCATTGTCCAGTCTGGTATGACATGAAGAGCCGCCACCAGTCGTGCCTCCGGGTCAGGGATAGCCAAGTCCTCCTCTGTAGGCAACTTGACCGAAGGGTTATATAGGACATCCAGGAAAGTGTTAGGCGGCACCGGCTTTCGCTGAGAGCCTAGCCGGCTTAACACATCAGCCGCCTCGTTCCTCCTGCGATCAATATGCTCCACTTGGTATCCCTGGAAGTGCCCAGCAATGGCATCAACCTCGCGGCGATAAGCCGCCATTAGAGGATCCTTAGAATCCCAGGTGCCCGACACTTGTTGAGCCACCAAATCTGAGTCCCCAAAGCATCTTACCCGGCTTAAGCTCATCTCCTTAGCCACCCGAAGACCATGGAGCAAAGCTTCGTATTCAGCTGCATTGTTAGTGCAAGGAAACATCAACCGTAGCACATAATGGAACTTGTCACCTTTTGGGGAAGCCAATACAACACCAGCCCCCGAGCCCTCCAACTGTCTGGACCCGTCGAAGTGGATAGTCCAATAAGTGTTATCCGGCTTTTGTTCAGGCACTTGAGACTCCGTCCAATCATTGATGAAATCCACCAAAGCCTGAGATTAAACAGCAGTGCGTGGCACATATTTGAGGCCATGAGGTCCAAGTTCTATAGCCCACTTAGCGATTCTTCCTGTAGCCTCTCTGTTCTGGATAATATCACCAAGGGGGGCAGAACTGACCACAGTGATGGGATGACCCTGAAAATAATGCTTGAGCTTCCGGCTCGCTATGAACACACCGTATACGAGCTTCTGCCAATGCGGGTACCGCTGCTTGGACTCAATGAGCACCTCACTGACATAATAAACCGGCCGCTGAACCGGATGCTCCTTACCCGCCTCCTTGCGCTCCACTACAATAGCCACGCTGACGGCTCGTGCATTTGCCGCTACATATAGTAGCAAGGGCTCCTTATCAACCGGAGCAGCGAGGACGGGGGGCTCTGCCAGTTGCTTTTTCAAATCCTCGAAAGCGGTATTAGCTGCATCATTCCAGATAAAGTTATCAGTCTTCTTCATCAACTGATATAGGGGCATAGCCTTCTCACCCAAACGGCTTATAAACCGGCTTAAAGCAGCGATGCGACCCGCCAAACGCTGAACATCATTTATACATGCCGGTTTAGCCAGGGAGGTGATAGCCTTGATCTTCTCCGGGTTAGCCTCAATGCCTCTGTCAGAAACCAAGAAGCCCAATAGTTTGCCTGCAGGAACACCAAAAACACACTTGGCTGGATTAAGCATCATCTTGTAGACCCGGAGATTATCGAAGGTTTCCCTTAAATCATCTATCAGGGTTTCCTCCTTAATGGATTTCACCACAATATCATCCACGTAGGCGTGAACATTGCGCCCGATCTGTTTATGAAGACAATTCTGCACACAACGCTGGTAAGTCGCCTGTGCACACTTGAGTCCAAAAGGCATAGACACATAGCAGAAGGCTCCAAAGGGAGTGATGAACGCCATCTTCTCCTGGTCCTTAACTGCCATCTTAATCTGATGATACCCAGAGTAGGCATCCAAGAAACTTAAGCATGCACAACCTGCCGTAGCATCAATGATTTGATCAATACGGGGGAGAGCAAAAGGATCAGCCGGACACGCCTTGTTCAAGTCCGTGTAGTCCACACACATCTGCCAGGTGCCGTTCTTCTTGAGTATGAGCATCGGGTTAGCCAACCACTCCGGGTGAAAAACCTCAACAATGAACCCGGCCGCCAAGAGCCGGGCCACTTCTTCACCGATAGCTTTCCGCCTCTCTTCGTTAAACCGTCGAAGGAACTGTCTGACCGGCTTAAATTTTGGATCAATATTGAGAGTGTGCTCAGCGAGTTCTCTAGGTACACCTGGCATGTCAGAAGGTTTCCACACGAAGATGTCCCTATTCTCACGGATGAACTCGATGAGCGCGCTTTCCTATTTCGGGTCCAGATTTGCACTGATGCTAAACTGCTGAGACGAGTCACCTGGAACAAAATCAACAAGCTTAGTCTCATCAGCTGATTTAAATTTCATTGCTGGTTCATTCTCTGTGGTTGGCTTTTTCAGAGAGGTCATATCTGTTGGGTCAACATTGTCTTTATAAAATTTCAACTCTTCTGTGGCACAAACAGACTCTGCATAAGCCGCGTCACCTTCCTCACACTCCAGAGCCACTTTCCAGCTGCCGTGAACCGTAATAGTCCCGTTGTGACCCGGCATCTTGAGCTGTAAGTACACATAACACGGTCGTGCCATGAACTTGGCGTAAGCCGGCCGTCCGAATATAGCGTGGTATGGACTTCTTATCTTGACCACCTCAAAGGTCAACTTTTCCACCCTGTAGTTGTTCTCATCACCAAAAGCCACCTCCAGCTCGATCTTGCCGACTGGATAAGCCGACTTACCGGGTACCACACCATGGAAGATAGTGTTTGACTGGCTGAGGTTTTATCGACTAGCCCCATACGACGGAAAGTCTCATAATAGAGGATGTTGACGCTGCTGCCTCCATCCATGAGTACCTTTGTGAACTTATAGCCTCCCACCTGAGGAGCCACCACTAAGGCCAGGTGGCCCGGGTTATCCACCCGGGGGGGTGATCCTCCCTACTCCACACTATGGGCTGCTCAGACCACCGTAAGTAGCGTGGAACCGCCGGCCCCACAGCATTAACAGCCCTCTTGTGAAGCTTCTCGTCTCGTTTGCACAAACTAGTTGTGAACACGTGATACTGTCCACCGCTAAGCTGCTTCGGGTTGGTCTGATAACCCCCCTGCTGCTGTTGATGACCCTGACCAGACTGTTGATTAAAGCCCCCTTGATCGTTCTGAGGACCAGAATTTGAACCGCCGCCCGGGCCATGAAAGCCACTGGCGCCTGAGCCGCCGGCGCCTGAGCCGCCACCCGGACCATTGTAGTTTTTGAAGGCCTTCATGATAGCACAATCCTTCCATAGATGAGTCGCTGGCTTCTCTCTAGAGCCGTGTCTCGGACAGGGTTCGTTCAACAGCTGCTCCAAAGAAGGTCCTGACCCGCCGCCTCGGGGAGGGGGCCTCCCCTTGCGTCGCTGGCTACTACCTTGAGAGTTGGTGTTGGCTACAAACTCTAGGCTGCCGTCGGCCTTACGCTTGCCTCCTCCTTGGTTCCCCGGGTTACACTGGGGACCCTTGCCGTTGCCATTCTTCTTTCCCTTCCCTGCCCTTTCATCGTCTGAAGGGGGATCCTTGGTACCATCGGAATCGGCGTACTTGACAAGAGCCGCCATTAGGGTACCCATGTCGGTGCAGTCGCGCTTGAGCCGCCCAAGCTTCATCTTAAGAGGCACAAAGCGACAGTTCTGTTCCAACATTAAGACTGCAGAGCCAGCATCCATCTTATCTGATGAATGTATGATCTCCTTGACCCGGCGAACCCAATGGGTCGTGGACTCACCCTCCTACTGCTTACAGTTAGTCAAATCCACAATTGACATAGACTGCCTGCAGGTATCTTTGAAGTTTTGAATGAACCGGGCTTTCAGCTCAGCCCAAGACCCAATGGAGTTCGGTGGTAACCCTTTCAACCACGTGCGGGCAGTTCCATCTAACATCATGGTAAAATATTTGGCCATGGCCGCCTCACTGACCTCCAGCAATTCCATGGCCATCTCATAACTCTCAATCCAGGCTGCAGGCTGTAAGTCCGCTGTATAGTTAGGCACCTTCCTAGGGCCCTTGAAGTCCTTAGGCAGACGTTCATTACGGATGGCTGGTACCAAACAAGGGACACCCTCGGTCCTAGTAGAAATTCCCACATCAACGGACGTCGTTGGATACGCCGGGGGGGTCTGGTTGGCCGTCAATTGAGGCGCCTGCTCCACCTCTCGCCGCGCTTGGTCTGTTGCGTAGAAGGCTCCATTATGAGCCGGGCCATGGCCAGGGGGCGGGTCATGGCGTCGGACGTTACTTGAGCCGGTCGCTGAGACCATGTGTCGGCTGTAACTCGGGCTCTGGCCTGGTCGAGGGGTTGAGTGGATCCTGTCCCGGCAGTAGGAGTATGCCTCTTGCTGCGCCAGTGCTGTCTGAAGCAGCTCCCTGACCCGGCGGGTTTCAATAGCCGTTGGGGAGTCGCCGTCAACTGGGAGAGCCGCCAGCCGTGCTGCCGCAGCGACCATGTTCTCCAGCGGGTTATTATAATGACCCGGGGGTATTGGCACATACTGAGGCGGGGCAGGGGGCACCTGGGGAGGCCCCATCACTCGTGACTGAATAAGGGGTCCAGACCCGGGTGCTATGACCCCTGGCGGGTTACTGGATCCTGCACCCGGCGTGTTGAAGAGATTGCGTGGATCGTAGACCGGCGGGAGTCGAGACTGGGCCTTCTGATGTCTCCTTCTCATGACCTCATTGGCCGCGTTCTAGTCCATCGTGAGTTGGAAGGACTGCGCCTGAATTAGCTGAGTCTGGGCATCGAGAGTCGCCCGCTCCGCAGCCAGCCTGATTCCTTCCGCTGCAAGATCCTCTTTAGCTTTTATCAGATCTAATTTTAGCTGTGCCACCGCCGCATCGTGCTGAGCTTGATCTGCCGGGTCGATCGTGGCGGTTAACAGGGCCGTCATCTTGTCCGTGAGATCCATTAGCACCTGAGTCGGAGAAGGCACCGGGTTTCCTGCCCCAGCAGCAGGGTTCTGAACAGGCTGCGCACCGGCCATGAACACCCCAACCTGACTTGGTGGCTCAAAAAGGTCCGGAATACTGTCACCGTCGGAACAACCCATGAGCACGCCATCTTGGAGTTGGTACAACGAGTTTGACTCATCGGTGGCCAACGCGCCGTCCGAGCCGGCGGCCTCCTCATCACCGAACCCAGATGGATCAGAGGGCCCTCCGTGGATGCATCCCACAAAAGCACGCCTTAAGGCGGGCCGGGCCCGGGCGGGTTGTGCACGCTGAGCTGCTTCGATGAGATCGGCGCGGAGACCCGGCTCGGGGCCCGGCTCACCAATCTTGCCGATGAAGACACGAATTCCGCCGAAGGGGACCCGGTACCCGTACTCAACTGAGTCGGCGTCGGGGCCCCAGTCCGCATCGTCGATGTAGAGCTTGCCGCGACGACTCTTGGTCATCCGGCCCACAGCGTATCCCTTGAGCCCTTCGAAGCTGCCCTTCAAGAACTCAAATCCACCGTGCACTGGCCCCACGGTGGGCGCCAACTGTCGTAGAATTGTCACGGCAGATGTCCTTGAGCTAGGACTTAGTCGTGGAGCCATCGCAACTAGGAAGCTTTGAGGGGTTATGCGGGACAAAGAACACGAGGGTTTATACTGGTTCAGCCCCTTACGGTGAAGGTAAAAGCTTACGTCCAGTTCGAGGTGTTATTGATTAGGGTTACGATCGCGAGGGAGCTAAACAGCTATGCCCGGTTCTCGATGAGGTTGTCGTCGCCCTTAAACCGCTGCCGGGTTCTCCCTTTATATAGGGAGGCTGACGCCCAGCAGCCCTTAGAGTCCCGGCCGGCTCATAAGAGCGTCCGGCTCGGACTCTAAACAATACTTGCCTTACACTACAAGTCTACTATAACAATGATGATAACTACGGGCTTTAAGCCATCGCCGGGTCTCAGCCCATCTCTGGCCCATTATCTTGAAACTTAGCTCCGGGCTTCTGGCAATGACCCTTAGAGTAACCCGGCCCTCCTGGCGGGTGACTCCCAGGTCTATATCCTCAACACTCCCCCTACCTATTTATATGCATCTCCCCCGAAAAACGAAACGCAGACAAACCCTAGCAACTTCCCTCGCGCCGCGTCGGACGCGTTCGCCGCCGGCCGGACACAGCCGCGCCACCGCCCCGTCCACTCACGCGCTGCCACCTGTCCCTCTCTCTCCTCCTCGCGCCGCGGGCCCGCCGGGCCCTGGCAGGGCCCGCCCGGCCCGTACCGTCGCCGCCTGCCTCCCGCGTGGCCTGCCCCGCCGCGT
>NC_057802.1:197666810-197668072 GCF_018294505.1 Triticum aestivum | reverse complement strand
AAGAACCTGCCATCTAGTGACGTGTAGATGACATCATAAGGCGGACGGCAAAGACCAAAGGCTCTTTGCCGTCTGCGGCGGACGGCAAAGGTCTGCCGTTAGCCACTTAACGGACTGACAGCGCAAATATTGCCGTCCGCCCTCTTTGCCGTCCGCCGCAGACGGCAAAGAGCCTTTGCCGTCCGCCGCCGGGAAGCAGACGGCAAAGCAGCTGTTTACCGTAGCCTTCTTTGCCGGAGCCTTTTGCCGTCAGCGGCTGACGGCAAAGGTCTTTGCCGTCCGCCTTTCGAGCCTTTGCCGTCCGCCATGGCAGACGGCAAAGTAGCTGTTTCCTGTAGTGATAACGTAGAAGTAACTCCCAGGGTTTGATAATAAACAGGTGAATAGGTACTACCTCATCTACTTCCCAAACCCACAATTTAAATCAGATCCTAACCATGCAATGTTTGAGGGCTGATCTATTGCAATAAAACTGGGTAGTAAAGAGGTATGATCAAAGTGTTACTTGCCTTGCTGATGATCCGCGAAACCTAGAGACTCGTAGTAGCATGCTTCGCACTCCGGGTACTCTATCGAAAACAAACAAGCATACAAAAAGCAATCAAGCAAGGGCACGGGTAAAACTCAAATAAGAGATCTAACCAGAAAGTTCGACTTAAGAACTCCGGTTTACAAAAAGAATCAAATCAAACGAAGCAACAAAACTCAAACGCCGAAAGAAACTAGCTTCGCTTACTAATCTGGACTAAAGTCAAATTACAGTAGCAAAAACTTGTTTAAGTTGGTTAAATAGAAAGAGGGTTTTGAGACGAAACTCTAGGCGCTTGAATCGCCTGATTGCGATAAACAAGCGAAAAGTTATACTAGAACGAAAATCGGATCAGAAATCGCGATCGAAAATAATCGCGGAAAATCCAAGAAAAAGAAAAACTGACGAACAGGCTAACGAACGAACGTTCGTTGTCTGTGGTTAAATGGTGAAAACCATTCGTTAAAACGAATGAATGAACGGGCGTTCGCTATATAACTAAACCGAAAGAATGAAATAAACCGATCTAAAAAAAAGTTATAGAATGTATTATATATTTTGAATAAAAGTTAAATGCTGTGCGGGGTTCTCCCTACAGTTTCCAGTAAAAAAAACCGCGGGTTCTCAAAAAAACCAACGGTTTTCTAACGAAAACCGTGGCGGCGGCGGCTACCTCCGGCGGATCCGGCGACGGCGGCGGCGGCGGGCGGCTCCGGCGAGGCGGCGCGGGCGG
>NC_057802.1:197653389-197666274 GCF_018294505.1 Triticum aestivum | reverse complement strand
GGCGGCGGCAGCGGGCGGCGGTTAGGGTTAGGGTTTGGGGGGCGGCGTGGGTTGGGCTGGCGGCTCGGGGCGGGACGGCTATAAAGGCCCTCGGGCGGAGTCCCGCTCGGGTACGGCCCGGAGTCGGTTTGACTTTTTTTTAATAATTCTGACGTGCAGAAAAAGAAAGAAAAGGAATACTAAACGGACACCAAAAATCCCAAAATAAATATTCCCTGTCCTCTAAAAATACGCCGGACAAGGTGAACATTTATTTGGGCCTAAAATGCAATTTTGAAAAATGCATATTTTTTCCTAATTCAAATAAAATAGCGATAAAATTCCGAATAAAAATTCTTATTTGATTTTAATATTAAATCTATGATATTTCTTTATTTTGAGGAAGTCATTTTATCCTCTCTCTTTTATTTTAATAAAAGAAATATTTCAGAGAAAAATAATTAAAATCAAACGATCCTCTTTTCAAAAATTCGAGAAAAACTCGAATATGAAAATAACGAAATCCCCAACACTCTCCGTGGGTCCTTGAGTTGCGTAGAATTTCTCGGATCAAACCAAAATGGAATAAAATATTATATGCAATGATGATCTAATGTATAACATTCCATATTGCAAATTTGGGATGTTACAAAAACCCTCGAGGCGGGCAGTTATTTTCGATGCAGGCGGGATTGGGAACAAGAAACATCACACACGGTCTGGAGATAACAACCGTGTCTGTTGCATCATCCGACTTGTCTAATGTTCATAAATTGGGCGAAAAATGACGCGGGAGAGGGTCAGAACACGAACACACTTGCATGTGGACCAAATTTATGTATCAAAAGGGTGGTTTGATTTTCAAATACCAAATGCAACTTTGATGTGGCACCTCTCTCGCAAAGCGCACGGTATTGCTTGCTCCCACCCTCTCGTGTCGGCACGAAGGGAATCCTAAGCTATGAATGCATGCCCCCTCCCCCTCTACCGAGGTTCACCTAGCAAAGTGCGAAGTAGCTAGCAGCCACCCCTCCTCCCTCGTGTCGACACGAAGGGATTCCTAAGCTATATATGAATGCATGCCCCTCCCCCTCAACCGAGGTTCACCTAGCAAACTGCAAAGTAGCTAGCAGCCCCCCTGCTCCCTCGTGTCAGTGTTGGAGATATGCCCTAGAGGCAATCATGTATGATGATATTTCCTATGTGTTTATGAATAAAGATAGTCCTTGGACATTATCAATGATGTGTATCAGAAAGTACATGAGTTGTTTGTGGGACTATGCATTGTATGATGACTGTCCTAAAAGGTCCCTAGTCGAAAGGGCTGTGTGGACGCGCAGCCGACTAGACTAGCATATGACACGGTCGATGGCTTGGTCTCACTAGCCATGAAGCATTGGATGCTAACCGGATAATATGGACTTGGAAAGGTCTGGTCGGATTCGACGTAGTCGGATCCGAGTCGAGATAAGGTCCGAGTCGGACAGACCCAACTATGAGACGCAGCGATATGTCATCTGCGAGTCTCTAGTACAACATATGTTCTATGTCCTAAGACCTGAGCTGGCACATGTACTCGGGATGGTGACAGACCTGCTTTGGGCCGACGAAATGCTACTCCATGACTGGGTAGTTACAAAGGTAGGTTTCAGGCTTGTCCACACCCATGCTGCGAGACATGGTTGAGCAAGATGGGATTTGCCCCTCCGATCAGGAGAGATATACTCTGGGCCCCTCGTGTGATCCGATCAGGATAAGCATGGCCATGCGACAAGGATTATGGGATAATCCGGATAGTGGTCGGCATCACGGGAACGAGAAAGAGGTCGGGCTAGCACAAGGATGACGAACTCGCCTTGAGCTTGAAAACATATATCGTGTGGCAAAAGGAATGGAAGTGTGATGTACAGGTTCGCCTAACCAGCTTCATAGTCTACTTGGTGTTCGGCATGCCTTGCTAGAGGCCGCTACCAACTGTGCAGTTCGGAGGTGATCTGAACTGCGACCAAGCGGGCTTGAACCTAAGGGGTCACGCGCTTAAGGGAAGGAACCTACGAGGTCGGATCCGAGCACACTGGTCTGATATCATCCGAGCTGTATTCGGATTGTGTCCGAGTAGACTTATGGGCTTTAGGGTCCGTGCGAGGCTGATACGTCTCCAACGTATCTATAATTTTTGATTGTTCCATGCTATATTATATTCAGTTTTGGATGTTTAATGGGCTTTATTATACACTTTCATATTATTTTGGGACTAACCTATTAACCGGAGGCCCAGCCCAAATTGCTGTTTCTTGCCTATTTCAGTGTTTCGCAAAAAAAGGATATCAACCGGAGTCCAAACAGAATGAAACCTTCGGGAACGTGATTTTCAGAACGAACGTGATCCAGAGGACTTGGAGTCTACGCAAAGCAATCAACGAGGAGAGCATGAGGCAGGGGCACGCCTACCCCCCCAGGCGCGCCCTCCACCATCGTGGGGCCCACGTTGCTCCACCGACGTACTTCTTCCTCCTATATATACCTACATACCCCCAAACTATCAGAGACGGAGCCAAAACCCTATTTCCACCGCCGCAACCTTCTGTACCCGTGAGATCCCATCTTGGGGCCTTTTCCAGCGCTCCGCCGGAGGGGGCATTGATCACGGAGGGCTTCTACATCAACACCATAGCCTCTCCGATAATGTGTGAGTAGTTTACCTCAGACCTTTGGGTCCATAGTTATTAGCTAGATTGTTTCTCCTCTCTCTTTGGATCTCAATACAAAGTTCTCCTCAATCTTCTTGGAGATCTATTCGATGTAATCTTCTTTTGCGGTGTGTTTGTCGAGATCCGATGAATTGTGGGTTTATGATCAAGATTATCTATGAACAATATTTGAATCTCCTCTGAATTCTTTTATGTATGATTGGTTATCTTTGCAAGTCTCTTCGAATTATCAATTTGGTTTGGCCTACTAGATTGATCTTTCTTGCAATGGGAGAAGGGCTTAGCTTTGGCTTCAATCATGCGGTGCTCGATCCCAGTGACAGAAAGGGAAACGACACATATTGTATTGTTGCCATCGAGGATAAAAAGATGGGGTTTATATCATATTGCATGAGTTTATCCCTCTACATCATGTCATCTTACTTAAAGCATTACTCTGTTCTTATGAACTTAATACTCTAGATGCATGCTGGATAGCGGTCGAGGTGTGGAATAATAGTAGTAGATGCAGAATCGTTTCGGTCTACTTGTCACGGACGTGATGCCTATATACATGATCATACCTAGATATTCTCATAACTATGCTCAATTCTATCAATTGCTCGACAGTAATTCGTGTACCCACCATAATACTTATGCAATCTTGAGAGAAGCCACTAGTGAAACCTATGGCCACCGGGTCTATCTTCCATCATATTAATCTTCCAATACTTAGTTATTTTTATTGCCTTTTTATTTTACTTTCCATCTTTATTTCTGTTTATCATAAAAATACCAAAAATATTATCTTATCATATCTATCAGATCTCACTCTCGTAAGTGACTGTTGAGGGATTGACAACCCCTTTATCGCGTTGGTTGCGAGGTTCTTATTTGTTTGTGTAGGTGTGAGGGACTCATGCGTGATCTCCTACTAGATTGATACCTTGGTTGTCAGGACCCCGATTCTAAGTCACACCGATCTAGCATGTAACACATCATATCACTTTGCGGCCTCACGCACGGTATTCCCACGGGTGCCACCTTACCTTGCCCGGGACCGTTGGCACCTTTTGGCTCACGTATATGATAGTGTCGCTAGCATCCATATGACAGAGAACCCGGGCCGACATGACTAGTCATGAACCCAAAGTGGCACTAACTTACGGGGACAGGCATACATGAACCAGCATCAAACGTGTCGGTCATCAGCGTGTGAATCCAGGCTGTAGCAACTGGGCTAACAGGACTCCGGGAACCCGGGCTGTAGCAGGCTAGCAGGACTCCGGAAGTCACCGCGTGACATTTCCCCAAAGGGACAACACAAGAACGAAGTGGATCACATGCCGGCCAGTCTAAGTGTTCTAGAGCAGTAGCAACTGGACTCCGGTAAACCGGGCTGTAGCAGACTACCATGGCTCAGTGGAAGCACTAGACTACATTTCCCCATAAGAGAGGCTACCAAGGATAGACAACTAGGTTGTCGGATCCCACACATACCAAGCATTTCAATCATACACACAATATGCTCGATATGTGTAAATACAACATGGCATCACAACAAGACTCTACGACTCAGAGTATTTATTCATTAGGCTCCAAGGAGCCAAGTATTACAAACATGGGTCTCATGACCCAACATACAGAGCATACAAGCAACAAGCGGAAGCATAAACATGTCTGAGTATAGACAACTACAAATGAAGAAGGCTGAGAAGCCTGACTATCTACAAGACCCTCGCAAGGGTACAAGATCGTAGCTGAGGTAACAAGCTAAGCGTCGAAGTCCACGCGGAACTACTAGTGAGACTGACGTCTCCCTGCAAAAACATAAATTAAGCAAACGTGAGTACAAATGTACCCAGCAAGACTTACATTAGAACTAGCTACAAATGCATCGGTATCAACAAAAGGATGGTGGGGTTTAACTGCAGCAAGCCAGCTTTGACTCGGTGGCTATCCTAAACTACGACTGCAAGTAACTCTATTGAGGTGGCGCACACGAGTCCACATATTCACCATATCAATACACCACTATGGATCCGCTCCCGTCTCCCTACGAGAAGGCCATCCATAGCACTCACGCTTATCTTGCGCATTTTACAGTATCCACTTCAAGTTATCTATGAACTGTACAGGCAACCTAGAAGTCATTTACCGCGGACACGGCTATTCGAATATATCATGTTAACCCTACAGGGGTGTACTTCTTCACACACGCTCTCGCCACTTACGACCATGTACACATCATGTATCTCGGCAACCTTCAAGCGGAAGCCTGGCGAGGGAGTCGGCCACGACCTGACTAACCACACAAGTCTCTAGTCCAGGTTTATCGCCTATTCGGGTTCCATCCGCAAGGAGATCTGGCCGGGGTTTCGCTCACGGCCCCAAACGATGTGTGCAGGGTTCCCAAGCCCACCTCGACGGATGGATCTACGCTTGGTACACTGTGCCATGGTGCCTAGTCTGTCCCAAGCCCACCTGTACCGGGTACCACTTGGTAGACTACTAACACAACCTAAAAACACCAGAAACTAGTTGCAACTCCTGGACAGACCAGGTTGATTAATAAGTCGAGAGGGGCACTTAAGCATTCCAATGCATGGTAGTAGCTGTTCATGGATCACAAACACAGAACTCAGTTCCTGAGGACGGCTTCAATGAGATAACCCACCATGTACTCCTACATGGCCTCTCACCGATACCTTTACCAAATCGTGTTCACACACTTAGCTCACAACAGTAGGACATGTTCACACACCTCTAATTCATCCCCGATGAATCAGACCTGACTCAACTCTAAGCAGTAGCAGGCATGACAAACAAGCATGAATGAGTAGGCACATCAGGGCTCAAACAACTCCTACTCATGCTAGTGGGTTTCATCTATTTACTATGGCAATGATAGGTCATGCAGAGGAAAGGGTTTCAACTACCACATCATGTAACAGTTGAATCGTTGTTGTCCTAATGCAGTAAAAGAGAGCAGGAGCGAGAGAGTGGGATTGTATCGGAATGAACAAGGGGGTTTTTCTTGCCTGGCACTTCTGAAGATAGTATAGCTCTTCATCGGTGTCATCAAACACATCGTCAAAACCACGTCTACTAAGAGGGGACAAATACCGGCAAACAAGAAGGAACACAATCAATGCAATGCAACAATATGATGCATGAATGTGACATGGCAAAATGATGTTGATTGAGCTAATGCATCTAGCAACAAGTTAAATGAAGTTGGTTTGAACCCTAGTTTCAAATTCAAACTCCATATGTGAAGGTTTAAATGCCCTTTATATGATTTGTCCTAAACAGCAGCCATAAGTTGTTCTAACATGCATGAAAATGGTACAGATGGATAGATTGGATTTTTCTGATCATTTTCATATATAAATCTTTTCATTCTGAGCTATAGATTAATTTATATGATTTTTAGAAGTTTTGAGTATTTTTCTAAAATAAATAAATCATTTAAGATTTATTTAAATACCAGAAAACCTTTACTGCATCAGTATGACTGTGGTATGACGTTAGCAGGTCAACCGGGGTTGACCGAGGTCAAACCTGATGTTCGGGGCCCACATGTCAGCTGCACAGTGATTTAACAGAGTTTAATTAACCTAATTAAATAGTTAGCCGGGTTAATTAAACAGTAGGGCCCACCTGTCAGTGGCCCTAAGCGTGGGTTAGCAGGGTGGTTAGGCCCTAATGACTGACCACGCCGGCGGTTAACCGCCGGTGGCCACTGGGCACGGCGGAGACGCGCCAAAAGGCCACGGGAGCGGCGGGGAAGGGCGCTGGGGTCTAGCCCACGGTCGGGCGAATCCAGAGGAGGCCATGGGAGGGCGCGGGGAGGCTTGAGCTCGCCGGAAGCGAGCTCGCGGCGGCGGCCGGAGTGCGGCCTCAAGTGGCACAGGGCTGTGGGGCACGGGGAGGCCGGATGTGGTGTGCTCCGGGCGGGGGACGAGGCTAGAGCATGCGAACGCGAGGGGGAGAAGAGGGGTTCGGGCAGGGGCTCACAGCGAGTCCAATGAGCGCGAGAGCGAGGTCGGGGACGGCCGGGTTGCTACGGATCGACGGAATCGAGCACTGGTGCCGCAGCTTGAAGACGATGGCAGAGACGGCGATGCGGGGCGTCCGGTGATGCTTGGCTTGGCAAGGAAGTCGACGACGTCGAGGCGGATCCTTTGGACACGGCGGATGCTCGAGGGACGGGCGGTGGGTGCGGTGGCAGTGTGCGGCGGCGATGGATGCGTTCGGATCCGAGGTGCAGAGCGAGAGGGAGAGCAGCAGGGAAGGGGATGAGCAGGGTAGGGAGTCGAGAGGGCCTGATGGGGTGCATGGCATCCGTAGCGGCGTCGGGGAGGCAGCAGGCAGGCAGGAGGTGGCGCTGCGCGTGCGTGCGCGCCGCGGGCACACGTCCCTGTCCTACTGTCCCGAGGAGGAAGACGACAGGGAGGGCGTTGGTGGGCTGGGCCGGCCGGTTACGGTGCTGGGCCAAGGTAAGTGGCCAGGTACTATCTCTCTCTCTCTCTTTTCTGTTTTTCTTTTTCTATTTTATTTCCTTTGTTCTGATTTAGTTTAGCCACTAAATCATTTTAATAAATTCTGTAGCTTATTATATGGCTTGCTAAAATATATACAAAGCCACTCACAAACTTCTAGAATTGTCGGAGTTATATTTAATATATATTAAATATAAATCCAAAGCAAATAATTATTGGATTAATTCAAATGGCCAAAATAAATGTTTCTGAGCTCCTAAAAATATTGGTTTGAATTTTACCTCTTGCCAATATTTTTATAGAATAACAGGAACATTTTCTCGGACTCATTTGAGAAGATTTTAAAGTTGGTTATTTCTGAGGTCATTTCCGAGGGTTTCAACTAACCTCAATTCAACTTTCAGAAATTTTAGACATGATGCATGAGTGCAGATGCAACTATTTCACTCGGGTATTCTAGTGCTGTGACATTGGTTCTTCAAAACTGAGGGAAATACTTACGCTACTTTGCTGCATCACCCTTTCCTCTTCAAGGGAAACCAACACAATGCTCAAGAGGTAGCAAGAAGGATTTCTGGCGCCGTTGCCGGGGAGATTCGCGCCAAGTCAAGTCAAGTCAAGACATACCAAGTACCCATCACAAACTGTTATCCCTCGCATTACATTATTTACCATTTGCCTCTCGTTTTCCTCTCCCCCTCTTCACCCTTGCCGTTTTATTCGCCCTCCTTCCGTCTGATCTTGTGTTACCACGTACCTTCTTTTTGCTTGCATCTTCGCTTGCTAAAAGTTTATGGATCCTCATCCACTTGCTAATCTCTTTAAGAGATCCAATTATGATGAAGCTATTGCTAGTGAGTTGAGTGCACTAGATTATCTTTATGAGGTTTTGCTTGAAATTCGTGAATCTGAAAATTGTGATGAAGTGTTTTATAAAGTGATTCACGATAGATCTTTGGATAAAAAGCATGATTGCAATGATCTTATCATAAATTCTATCAATGTCCATTGTGCTAATAATATGCAAAACCCTAAGCTTGGGGATGCTAGTTTTGCTATTTCTACTACTTGTTGCAATGATCATGATTGGGGTGATTCTTCTTATGATATTGAAAATTTATTTAGGCCCCATGATGAATATGAGATTGATAATAGTGTTTGCAATAATATTGAAAGTGGGTTTGGAAGAGTGTCAACTTAGATCCCACATATTTGGAGAATGTTCAATCTTATGGTATTTTTGATAAAAGTGGGTTTGGAGAGGTCATGACTTTAGTTAATGTTGATCCCACTATTTTGGAAGTGTCAACTTCGCATGCATGTGGATCGTGTTGAAAATATTTTATGTGATAGCTATTTTGTTAAATTTGCTTATGATCCCACATGTAATTATTATGAGAGAGGAAAATATGTTTGTAGAAATTTTCATGTTGCTAAATTACCTCTCGTTATGTTGAGATTACTATTGTTTCTTTCCTCTTCCTTGCTTATGCTAGTTTTTGCTTGCTATGATAAATTGTTTGCCTATAAGATGCCTATGCATAGGAATTATGTTAGACTTAGATGTGTTTTTCACGTGTTTTATGATACTCTTTTTGTGCTTCAATTCTTGTCTTTCATGTGAGCATCATTGAAATCTCTATGCCTAGCTAAGGGTGTTAAACGATAGCGCTTGTTGGGAGGCAACCTAATTTTATTTTAGTTTTTTACTTTTTTCTTCTGTTTAGAAATAAATAATCCATATAGCCTCTGGTTAGATTTGTTTTTATGTTTTAATTAGTGTTTGTGCCAAGTTAAACCTATAGGATCTTCTTGGATGATAGTTATTTGATCTTGCTGAAAATTCCAGAAACTCTCTGTTCACGAAAACAATTGTTAAAAATCACCAGAACATGATAAAATATTGATTCCAATTGCAGTAGATCAATAAACAAATTTCCTAGGTCGTCCTATTTTGGTGGATGTTTCTGAGTTCCAGAAGTTTGCATTAGTTACAGATTACTACAGACTGTTCTGTTTTTGACAGATTATGTTTTTCGTGTGTTGTTTGCTTATTTTGATGAATCTATGGCTAATAAAATAGTTTATTAACCATATAGAAGTTGGAATACAGTAGGTTTAACACCAATATAAATAAAGAATGAGTTCAATACAGTACCTTGAAGTGGTGTTTTGTTTTCTTTCGCTAACGGAGCTCACGAGATTTTCTGTTAAGTTTTGTGTTGTGAAGTTTTCAAGTTTTGGGTAAAAGATTTGATGGATTATGGAACAAGGAGTGGCAAGAGCCTAAGCTTGGGGATGCCCATGGCACCCCAGGATAATCTAAGGACACCAAAAAGCCAAAGCTTGGGGATGCCCCGGAAGGCATCCCCTCTTTCGTCTTCGTCCATCGGTAACTTTACTTGGAGCTATATTTTTATTCACCACATGATATGTGTTTTGCTTGGAGCGTCTTGTATGATTTGAGTATTTGCTTTTTAGTTTACCACAATCATCCTTGCTGTACACACCTTTTGAGAGAGACACACATGATTCGGAATTTATTAGAATGCTCTATGTGCTTCAATTATATCTTTTGAGCTATATAGTTTTTGCTCTAGTGCTTCACTTATATCTTTTAGAGCACGACGGTGGATTTGTTTTATAGAAACTATTGTTCTCTCATGCTTCACTTATATTATTTTGAGAGTCCTACAAAACATCATGGTAATTTGCTTTAATTATGATAGGCATCCAAGATTAGTAAAAAAAAATCTTATGAGTGTTGAATACTATGAGAAGTTTGATGCTTGATAATTGTTTTGAGATATGAAGATGTTGATATTAGAGTCATGCTAGTTGAGTAGTTGTGGATTTGAGGAACACTAGTGTTAAATTTTGTGATTCCCGTAGCATGCATGTATGGTGAACCGTTATGTGATGAAGTCGAGGCATGATTTATTTATTGATTGTCTTCCTTATGAGTGGCGGTCAGGGATGAGCGATGGTCTTTTCCTACCAATCTATCCCCCTAGAAGCATGCGCGTAATACTTTGCTTTGATAACTTGTAGATTTTTGCAACAAGTATATGAGTTCTTTATGACTAATGTTGAGTCCATGGATTATACGCACTCTCACCTATGACGCCCCCGATTCAATCGTACACTAATCATACACGCAAACATGTACGATCAAGATCAGGGACTCACGGGAAGATATCACAACACAACTCTAAAAATAAAATAAGTCATACAAGCATCATAATACAAGCCAGGGGCCTCGAGGGCTCGAATACAAGTGCTCGATCATAGACGAGTCAGCGGAAGCAACAATATCTGAGTACAGACATAATTTAAACAAGTTTTCCTTAAGAAGGCTAGCACCAACTGGGATACAGATCGAAAGAGGCGCAAGCCTCCTGCCTGGGATCCTCCTAAACTACTCCTGGCTGTCGTCAGCGGCCTGCACGTAGTAGTAGGCACCTCCGGTGTAGTAGGAGTCGTCGTCAACGGTGGCGTCTGGCTCCTGGGCTCCAGCATCTGGTTGTGACAACCAGGTAGAATGGAAAGGGGGAAAAGAGGGAGAAAAGCAACCGTGAGTACTCATCCAAAGTACTCGCAAGCAAGGATCTACACTACATATGCATGGGTATCTGTGTAAAGGGCCAATATCGGTGGACTGTACTGCAGAATGCCAGAATAAGAGGGGGGATAGCTAGTCCTGTCGAAGACTACGCTTCTGGCAGCCTCCATCTTGCAGCATGTAGAAGAGAGTAGATGGTAAGTTCACCAAGTATCATCGCATAGCATATTCCTACCCGGTGATCCTTCCCTAGTCTCCCTGTGTGAGAGCGATCACCGGGTTGTATCTGGCACTTGGAAGGGTGTTTTTTTATTAAGTATCCGGTGCTAGTTGTCATAAGGTCAAGGTACAACTCCAAGTCGTCATGTTACTGAAGATCACGGCTACTCGAATAGATAAACTTCCCTGCAGGGGTGCACCACATAACCCAACACGCTCGATCCCATTTGGCCGGACACACTTTCCTGGGTCATTCCCGGCCTCGGAAGATCAACATGTCGCAGCCCTACCTAGGCACAACAGAGAGGTCAGCACGCCGGTCTAAATCCTATGGCGCAGGGGTCTGGGCCCATCGCCCATTGCACACCTTCACGTTGCAAGGGCGGCCGGAAGCAGACCTATCCTAGCAGGCGTTCCAGTCCAATCCGGCGCGCGCCGCTCAGTCGCTGACGTCAAGAAGGCTTCGGCTGATACCACGGCGTCGAGTGTCCATAACTGTTCCCGCGTAGTTGGTTAGTGCGTATAGGCCAGTGGCCAGACTCAGATCAAATACCAAGATCTCGTTAAGCGTGTTATTATGAAGTAACCACGGACGCCGACCAGGGCCAGGCCCAACTCTCTCCTAGGTGGTCTCAACCTGCCCTGTCGCTCCGCCACAAAGTAACAGCCGGGGGCCGTCGGGAACCTAGGCCCACCTCTACCGGGATGGAGCCACCTGCCCCTTCAGCCCCCATCTCCGAACAGTATCATGAGTAATGTAACAGTATAAAGTATATAGCATATGCCCATGATCACATCCCGAAGTGATCACAGCCCAGTAGTATAGCATGGCAGACAGACAAGAGTGTAGGGCCACTGATGGAATACTAGCATCCTATACTAATTATTTAGGATTGCTGGTAAGGGTAACAACTGTAGCAACAATGACAGGCTATGCAGCAGAATAGGATTAACCGAAAGAAGTAACATGCTACACTACTCTAATGCAAGCAGTAGGGAGAAGGAATAGGCGATATATGGTGATCAAGGGGGGGGGGCTTGCCTGGTTGCTCTGGCAAGTAGGGGTCGTCGTCGATGTAGTCGATCACGGGGCTATCGGCAGCGGTCTCGGGGTCTACTGGAAAGAAGTAAGGGAGGGGGAACACAATAAATAACAGAACAATCAAAGCAACACAAAGCATAACATGGCAATACGCGGTGCTAGGGGTGACCTAACGCAGTAGGAGGTGATACTGGCGAAGGGGGGAAACATCCAGGAAAGTATCCCGGTGTTTCGCGTTTTCAGACAAATGAACCGGAGGGGGAAATTTGTGTGTTTGCTATGCTAGGGATGTGTGACGGACGAACAGGCTGCGTATCCGGATTCGTCTCGTCGTTCTGAGCAACTTTCATGTAGAAAACATTTTCATCTGAGCTACGGTTTATTTTCTATGTTTTTTAAAGTTTTAATCATTTTCTGAATTTACTTATCTATTTAATTCTAAGATTATCCAGAACAGTGCGGGATGACGTCAGCATGACGTATGTATGACGTCAGCAGTCAACTGTACTATTGACCTGGTCAACCTGACAGGTGGGACCTACCTGTCATACTCTATTTAGATTAATTAGGATTTAGCTAATCTAATTACTGTTTAATTGAACTAACTAGATAAGCAGATTAATTAAACAAGATTAATTAACTTAATTAATTAATTAGTTTTATTATTTTATTTTATTTTATTTTACTTTATTTTTCTTTTTTTCTTTTTTTAAAACGTTCTGGGGGCGGGGCCCCACATGTCATTAGCCCATAGGGGCCAATTGGGCGATGGGCGTCGGGCGCTGGCCCGTGGGTGTGCACCTGACTGGGCGCCGCGGGGCGATTGGCGGGCGCGGGCGCCGGCATGCCGGCGGGTGTGTCCGGGGCGGGTCGGCGGACGAGCAGCGG
>NC_057802.1:197652738-197653323 GCF_018294505.1 Triticum aestivum | reverse complement strand
CTGGCCGGCAGCAGCGGACGCCGGTCGGCGAGCAGAGGCAGGCGGCGGGGGCGAGGCCACGGCAGCTGCAGCAGAAGTAGCAGCTACAGCAGCGGGAAGGCGTGGCCGCAGGCGAGGCGCGTCGGCGCGGGGCGACGGGCACGGCCAGACGGAGTGACGCGCGGCCCGTCCGTGGTGAGCGTGCGCGAGGGGGTTGCAGGCGAGCGCACGGGAGCGGAGTGTCCGCGGCGACCGCGACCAGCGTGGTGCGGGGAAGAGGAGAAGATGGGGCCTCACTGGGGGTTCGTAGGGACGGGGCAGTGGGCTCGGGGAGGAGGACGACGAAGGGGCGGCGTCCGGGCCGCCGGCGACGAGTGCGGCGAGGCGACGGGGTCGATGGCGCGGCGCAGGAACGGCGGCCTCGGCACGGGACGAGGAGGAGGTGAGGAGGCGAGGCAACGGGGTCGAGGTGGCGACGGCGTAGGGCGACGGGGCACCGGCGAGCGCGTCGAGTGGCGGGGGCGAGGCGGCGATGGACGTCGACGGGCGAACCGGGCGGCGGCGTCCTCCTCCGATCCCGATCCAATCGGGGGAGAGAGGGGGGAG
>NC_057802.1:197644833-197652613 GCF_018294505.1 Triticum aestivum | reverse complement strand
GGGGGTCGCTCCCCCGATCCAGAAACGGGGCGGGGAGAGGGAGGAGTGGGGGAGAGTGGGGTGGTTAGGGTTTCTGGGAAGTGGGGGTAGGTGTAGTGGGGGTGTTGGGTCGGTCTGGTGGGGTGGCCAACAGGGCCGGCTGGGTCGAAGCCCAGTGGGGGAAGCTGGGTTTCTTTTTCCCCCCTTTTCTTATTTTTGTATCTTTTTTTTCTATTCATTTAATCTTTCAAATTGTTTTAGTTTTGTAAAACATATAGTTAGCACCTAGATTACTAATAGTATTTGTACCACTGCCATAATTATTCTTGTAGTTATAAAAAGTAGTTTTCAATAATTTAATCATTTAAGAGACATTTAAATAATTGTTTTAGTTATTGTTTCTATTATTTAGTGCATTTAAAAATTTATATTAATTTGGATTCACCACCATAATCATCTATGATTTATTTGCTACACTTTGAACATTTTAGATTTGACTTTTGAAAACTTTTACCGTTTGACTTTATTTTAAATTAGAATTTCAAAATGGTTTTGAATCAACGCGAGTTTAACAATAGTAATCGAGGTGACGTGGCATCATTAACAGAGGGTTACTGTAGCTTAATTATCCGGGCGTCACAAATCTCCTCCACTACAAGAAATCTCGTCCCGAGATTTAAGGGATGGAGTAAGGGGGAAAGGTCTGATTACGAAGTTCTAACGAGTCTTCTCGGTCTTGGTTGCTCTTCTCGAAGAGGCCGATCCATTATGTTGAGGTCTTCATTTCTCCGCTTCAGGTCATCATGATGAAGTCGTCATCATTCCTTCGGGAAGTCCATCGTACTTACGAAAGAATAAAGGGTGGGTATTCCAGGAGAACGGACCTCTGCAAGGTCAACTATCTGGTCGATAAGATCGGGGAAGGTGGCGGAAAGTAACTCTCGAATTGAGACTTAAGAAAATATTGAGATCAAAGTAAGGAGGTATCATGGGAAGTTTCGAGCGGGCAGGCAATCGATCAATGCCTAAACAGGGTGTGAAAGGGGTTCGAAGCAACGGGAATAAGTATTGCATCTGATACCAGAATAGATCACTAGGCAGGTGGCCCGTGAATTACATATGAAAGTCAAGCGCTAGGAATAACTTTGGCAACAGGGTGTACAGGAGAGTCAGGTTTCGATCCTGTGGAGTTGTGGGTTATGGGCCCACCATGTGGGTTAAAAGTAGGAGCAGCAGTGACATCTTGCATGGTCATGATAGCAAGGCATGTCAGAGGGTGGCCTGTCAGTTATGTCGGCAACAACGTCGGTTCCAAGGGCGAGGGGTGAATAGAACCATTTTCCTGCTCGTTGAACGAGGCAGACCAATAGGCAAAGTTCTCGTCCATCGGTGGCTACCGGAATGTCATCAACAATAGTAACAGGGTCTTGCTGACAGAATTGTACACCAAGGTGTTTACATAAGCAGGAGAATATTACTGCTTAGATCATATAGATCACCAGTAAGGTTAAACAAAACAATGGAAAGGAAAAGGTGATCATCAGATTAAACAGAACAATGGAAAGGAAAATGTGTTTAAACAGATATTTCAGGGATATATCCTTCCCAAGGACAAGCAGAGCATGATATCCGTGGCAGGATATAATGTAGAAAACCCTTTAGGTAAGGGGAGAGAAATTTCATGATATTACCCATACAACGGTGTTTGGATAAAGAAAACTTAGCATTGCGCTTCCAATGCTCTTGTTGATGTTTGAGTACCACAGTCATGCTTACAGATAGCATTGGCATGGTCTTCAAGCAAAGATCAGACTTTGGATACACAAAGGATTCGCCGGGAACAACTTATAGAATAAGTCTTACAATTACCTCATGGAAGAATGATTAACCTTGCTAAAAAGGAAACTATTACAATAGGGCCTGTAGCCAAGTGGGCTAGGTATGACACCACCTTACCGGGTCATATAAGGACCAATGTTATGACTCCTGGAAAATATCCCAATCATCATATCTGGCCGAGATTCAGATCTGATCGGTGTTAGGATACCTCAGACTCAGGATGCCTCAGAAGAAAAGGTGCAAAACAAATTGACGAGACAACATGGTAAGATTCTCGAGAAATGTACTATGGAAGCGAGTTGCGAAACAAGAGCTCATCATTAAACCAATGAAGGGATAAGGAGGTAGCTGATGAACTCAGCGTCAATTCATCGAGACTTCCAAAAGATGGGTTTCCACAATTATGTGAACAAGGAGATAACATTTGTCAGATCAAAATGATGTATTGATGTATGCTCGAGGAAAACATACACAATTAAACAATGGTTGAAAGGTGCACGCGAGATATGGGCTTAGGTAGCATGATCAATGCTAGAATGGTGATTCAATAAATAATAGTCTAAGAAGGAATCGTCGACCATTAACTTACAAGCAATAGGGTTGCTAGAAGTTTTGAATTTTACACATCATAGTGCATTTGTCGGTATTACGGTTAGAAACAACACGAGGAACAAGGAATAATGGTGATGGTGAGAAGTATCACTATGTATCAAGGATTCTCAAGACATGGTGAAATTCCCACGACATCCTTGACATAAAAGATGGTAATATTCCAAGGTAGAACATAACACAAGCTGGATAGAAAGGAACTCAAGGTAATACACAAAACATGAGCAAGTCTGTGATGGAGGGAGGGCATTAACGTTGCCGATGATAATAAAAACCATCGAGGGGCAAGGATGGTATTTCCCATCAAGAATTTAATAGATATTTTGGAAGACCTCAGAATGTTGATGATCATGACACCTTTGTCGAAAGATTCCATGAGGCTGCCATTGAATAACGACGACATCAAGCAAAAGGAAAGGTGAAGCAAAAGACCACTGGAACCACGGATACGACACAACCTCGGAATCAAGTATTGTTGTTCTAGAAAATAATATATGACAAGGAAGATGGACGTAAGCTTAGCTCAGTGTCAAAAATTGTGTTCCGGGAAGAAGGACCAGGAAGCACAGTTAAGATTTAGCACGATAATGATATAGCCGATCAGGCTAGGAATGACATGATCGGGTACAAACTCATAAGTAAAGAATATTAGTAAGAGTTGTTGAACCATAATGCGGACTCGGTTCAGTTATCGGTGTCTTCGAGTGTTCAATAACTCGGAGCCCGTGAAAATATTGGAATCAGTGAGGATGTAGTACTTGATGAAGAACTCATAAGAGGTTATGCAGTTCTGTGATAATCTCGAGATACCAGGGGGTAATACTCGATGACAGATCAAAATAGAGGTTGGATTGGGTATTGCTCTGCAGAAGACAAGTGCTTAAACTTGCACGAGAAATGGTATTTAAAGGAGAACATGGTCGGAACCACGATTGCAAAAGGCCAGATCCCAGATATAAGATGAACTTATACCAGGGAAATACTTAATTTAAGAGAAGCTTTCATGATAAGTTCTACATCGTGTCAATGGGCATGAACACAAAGTTCAAGGTCGACTCCCACTTCTCCAATGCATGACTATCCATTCACTTCTCGTTATCGAAGTTGTAGTGTTGAAAAGTTATCTGACGAAGCGGCAGTAGTGTATAATCCGTATAACTTTCGGGTTCACACAAATTACAGAAGGCTTAGGTTCCACCCAACGGGGCTTCTTAGGAACATATACCACAAGCTTCAAGAGTATATATCACCAGCTCGAAAGCAGAGCATGGTTGGCAAAAGGAGAGGATACAATTTACCAAAGGCATTATGTATTGGAGAAAGAACTCACAAGGTGATTAATTATGAAGGACACTGTCGAATAATAATCCAACAGTGGATATGGCGATCCACAATGGAGCCGATGTGAGTATCGATACCCAATCAGAGGAAGAAAGAATGCAAATGCATCGGTTTATATAACATCTGAATAATTCAACGTTTAAATAACAAAGGAATTATGATTTTCAAATCAAGAGATCAGGAGAAAACACTCTGATCAAGGATGGATAAATTGAATAGACTTAGGGGTAAAATCGATGGCAATCTGATTGGCCGAGAACCAGCTCATGTTCGAAAGACGTCTGAACCGGAAAGATAATTTATAAGGAATAACTGATGATTGTGTGCATTCGCAACATATTGAATCAAGGGACGCAAAATGATAGTGACAAAAGATGCCAATAAGATTACTAGACTTATGGTATTAACCAGAATGCAAGCAAGCAAGAATTTCAAGAGCAACAGGCTACTCAGGGTTTTCGGAAGGTCGAATGGCACTTCGAAGACTTTTGTGAAACACCTGAACAACTGGGGATGAGCGGATACTCGATAAGTGCGAGGAATTATCCATAGGGGGTATTCATTAGGCAAGAACTGCAGGGCAGTAAGCTCAAAGGATTCTCGGAACAACGGAGAGCAGTTCGGGGCATCTTGTAATAACAAGATCAATGGGATTGAATGTAGGCAAGTGTGTTCAGTTATCCATACAGATAATAGTGGTAGGGATTTGCAAAAGCGGTCGGCACAAGCGTCTCGGGAAAACAACGAATAGCATCTTCGGAACCTTCTGGTGCAGCAGGCGATCATTGTAATAAGGGGCTCTCTGGGAGGAAGTAGTTACGAGAACCTAGAGTCAGATTTAGTAAAATCATTTAACCCGAATAGAAGAGAGATCAGAGTCCCAGAGTATAGATCGAGGAATAAAAGATCCTAATACCACCCGATGGCGACGTGGGCCCAGGGGCCGCACAGCCAAGTTAGTAAAACAATTTTCATCGACTAGACTCATCTTCGGCCAAGGAGTGTGGAAGGGGGATTCCTACAGGCAGTCGGCTCTGATACCAACTTGTGACGCCCCCGATTCAATCGTACACTAATCA
Source organism: Triticum aestivum (assembly GCF_018294505.1). NCBI lineage: Eukaryota > Viridiplantae > Streptophyta > Magnoliopsida > Poales > Poaceae > Triticum > Triticum aestivum. Next base: position 197,647,766 of record NC_057802.1, on the reverse strand, counting down.
TACACGCAAACATGTACGATCAAGATCAGGGACTCACGGGAAGATATCACAACACAACTCTAAAAATAAAATAAGTCATACAAGCATCATAATACAAGCCAGGGGCCTCGAGGGATCGAATACAAGTGCTCGATCATAGACGAGTCAGCGGAAGCAACAATATCTGAGTACAGACATAAGTTAAACAAGTTTGCCTTAAGAAGGCTAGCACCAACTGGGATACAGATTGAAAGAGGCGCAGGCCTCCTGCCTGGGATCCTCCTAAACTACTCCTGGCTGTCGTCAGCGGCCTGCACGTAGTAGTAGGCACCTCCGGTGTAGTAGGAGTCGTCGTCGACGGTGGCGTCTGGCTCCTGGGCTCCAGCATCTGGTTGTGACAACCAGGTAGAATGGAAAGGGGGAAAAGAGGGAGAAAAGCAACCGTGAGTACTCATCCAAAGTACTCGCAAGCAAGGATCTACACTACATATGCATGGGTATTTGTGTAAAGGGCCAATATCGGTGGACTGTACTGCAGTATGCCAGAATAAGAGAATGCAAAAAAACCAATCAGCACTCCAAAATAGATTATGTTTTTGCCACGACTTCCACGAATGTCGTCCACTAATGAAACTTGGCAATCACTTAGAACATTTGTCGTTCTTTGCAACCATATTTTTTTTGAATTTTTTTGAATTTTTTTAGAGTTTACTATTCATGGTGGTATCAAAAGAGCTAAAACTCGGATGTGCACTTTCCAACACTTTTTCATGAATGTAAATGACACTGACATATAGGTGATGTTTTTCTGAACATTTTGGTATCTTATTTGCATTTTTCTGATTTAGTATGAATAAGTTATGAAGTTTTCAAACTGACGGTCAAACGGTCAAAGGGCAAAAGCATAAGAGGAGCAAAGTGACTTGGACAGAACCGGTGACTTTTGGGAATTAGGGGTAAAACAGATGAGTGGGACACAACTAGGGGCATAAATCTAATTATCCCTTTTTTTATTAAGTATCCGGTTCTAGTTGTCATAAGGTCAAGGTACAACTCCAAGTCGTCATGTTACTGAAGATCACGGCTATTCGAATAGATAAACTTCCCTGCAGGGGTGCACCACATAACCCGACACGCTCGATCCCATTTGGCCGGACACACTTTCCTGGGTCATGCCCGGCCTCGGAAGATCAACACGTCGCAGCCCTACCTAGGCACAACAGAGAGGTTAGCACGCCAGTCTAAATCCTATGGCGCAGGGGTCTAGGCCCATCACCCATTGCACACCTACACGTTGCGAGGGCGGCCGGAAGCAGACCTAGCCTAGCAGGCGTTCCAGTCCAATCCGGCGCGCGCCGCTCAGTCGCTGACGTCAAGAAGGCTTCGGCTGATACCACGACGTCGAGTGCCCATAACTGTTCCTGCATAGTTGGTTAGTGCGGATAGGCCAGTGGCCAGACTCAGATCAAATACCAAGATCTCGTTAAGCGTGTTATTATGAAGTAACCACGGACGCCGACCAGGGCCAGGCCCAGCTCTCTCCTAGGTGGTCTCAACCTGCCCTGTCGCTCCGCCACAAAGTAACAGTCGGGGGCCGTTGGGAACCCAGGCCCACCTCTACCGGGATGGAGCCACCTGCCCCTTCAGCCCCCATCTCTGAACAGTATCATGAGTAATGTAACAGTATAAAGTATATAGCATATGCCCGTGATCACATCCCGAAGTGATCACGACCCAGTAGTATAGCATGGCAGACGGACAAGAGTGTAGGGCCACTGTTGGAATACTAGCATCCTATACTAATTATTTAGGATTGCAGGTAAGGGTAACAACTGTAGCAACAATGACAGGCTATGCAACAGAATAGGATTAACCGAAAGCAGTAACATGCTACACTACTCTAATGCAAGCAGTAGAGAGAAGGAATAGGCGATATATGGTGATCAAGGGGGGATTGCCTGGTTGCTCTGGCAAGTAGGGGTCGTCGTCGATGTAGTCGATCACGGGGGTATCGGCAGCGGTCTCGGGGTCTACCGGAAAGAAGTAAGGGAGGGGGAACACAATAAATAACAGAGCAATCAAAGCAACACAAAGCATAACATGGCAATACGCGGTGCTAGGGGTGACCTAACGCAGTAGGAGGTAATACTGGCGAAGGGGGAAACATCCGGGAAAGTATCCCGGTGTTTCGCGTTTTTGGACAGATGAACTGGAGGGGGAAAGTTGTGTATTTTCTATGCTAGGGATGTGTGGCGTACGAACGGGCTGCGTATCCGGATTCGTCTCGTCGTTCTGAGCAACTTTCATGTAGAAATCATTTTCATCTGAGCTACGATTTATTTTCTATGTTTTTCTAAAGTTTTAATCATTTTCTGAATTTACTTATCTATTTAATTCTAACATTATCCAGAACAGTGCGGGATGACGTATGTATGATGTCAGTAGTCAACTGTGCTGTTGACCTGGTCAACCTGACAGGTGGACCCACCTGTCATACTCTATTTAGATTAATTAGGATTTAGCTAATCTAATTACTGTTTAATTAAACTAACTAGCTATGCAGATTAATTAAACAGGATTAATTAACTTAATTAATTAATTAATTATTAATTTTATTAATTTTTTTCTTTTTCTTTTTTTCTTTTTTTTAAACGTTCTGGGGGCGGGGCCCCACATGTCATTAGCCCATAGGGGCCAATCGGGTGATGGCGTCAGGCGCTGGCCCGTGGGTGTGCACCTGACTGGGCGCTACAGGGCGATTGGCGGGCGCGGGGCGCCGGCGGGTGTGTCCGGGGCGGGTCGGCGGACGAGCAGCGGCAGCGGCAGTAGTGGAGCGGGGCGCGGGCGTGCGGTCATGCCGCAGCAGTGGAGGACGGAGCCGACGGCCATGGTGCGACGGGGCAGAGGCTGGCGGCGCGGCTGGGTGGCGCAGGCGAGGCAGCGGGATGCAGGGG
>NC_057802.1:197644219-197644804 GCF_018294505.1 Triticum aestivum | reverse complement strand
CTGGCCGGCAGCAGCGGACGCCGGTCGGCGAGCAGAGGCAGGCGGCGGGGGCGAGGCCACGGCAGCTGCAGCAGAAGTAGCAGCTACAGCAGCGGGAAGGCGTGGCCGCAGGCGAGGCGCGTCGGCGCGGGGCGACGGGCACGGCCAGACGGAGTGACGCGCGGCCCGTCCGTGGTGAGCGTGCGCGAGGGGGTTGCAGGCGAGCGCACGGGAGCGGAGTGTCCGCGGCGACCGCGACCAGCGTGGTGCGGGGAAGAGGAGAAGATGGGGCCTCACTGGGGGTTCGTAGGGACGGGGCAGTGGGCTCGGGGAGGAGGACGACGAAGGGGCGGCGTCCGGGCCGCCGGCGACGAGTGCGGCGAGGCGACGGGGTCGATGGCGCGGCGCAGGAACGGCGGCCTCGGCACGGGACGAGGAGGAGGTGAGGAGGCGAGGCAACGGGGTCGAGGTGGCGACGGCGTAGGGCGACGGGGCACCGGCGAGCGCGTCGAGTGGCGGGGGCGAGGCGGCGATGGACGTCGACGGGCGAACCGGGCGGCGGCGTCCTCCTCCGATCCCGATCCAATCGGGGGAGAGAGGGGGGAG
>NC_057802.1:197633435-197644013 GCF_018294505.1 Triticum aestivum | reverse complement strand
GGGGTCGCTCCCCCGATCCAGAAACGGGGCGGGGAGAGGGAGGAGTGGGGGAGAGTGGGGTTGTTAGGGTTTCTGGGAAGTGGGGGTAGGTGTAGTGGGGGTGTTGGGCCGGCCTGGTGGGATGGCCGACAGGGCCGGCTGGGTCGAAGCTGAGTGGGGGAAGCGGGGTTTCTTTTTTTCCCCTTTTCTTATTTTTGTATCGTTATTTTTCTATTCATTTAATCTTTCAAATTGTTTTAGTTTTGTAAAACATATAGTTAGCACCTAGATTACTAATAGTATTTGTACCACTTCCATATTTATTATTGTAGTTATAAAAAGTAGTTTTCAATAATTTAATCATTTAAGAGACGTTTAAATAATTGTTTCAGCTATTGTTTCTATTATTTAGTGCATTTAAAAATTTATATTAATTTGGATTCACCACCATAATCATCTATGATTTATTTGCTACACTTTGAACATTTTAGATTTGACTTTTGAAAACTTTTACCGTTTGACTTTATTTTAAATTAGAATTTCAAAACGGTTTTGAATCAACGCGAGTTTAACAATAGTAATCGAGGTGAATGGCATCATTAGCAGAGGGTTGTTGTAGCTTAATTATCCGGGCGTCACATCACCCTTCCACCATTGCTAGGATCTCTAATACCGCGCACTTTTCGCCGGTATCATACACCCACCATATACCTTTCTCAAAACAGCCACCATACCTACCTATCATGGCATTTCCATAGCCATTCCGAGATATATTTCCATGCAACTTACCACCGTTCCGTTTACTATGACACGCTCCATCATTGTCATATTTCTTTGCATGATCATGTAGTTGACATCATATTTGTGGCAAAGCCACCATTCGTAATTCTGTCGTACATGTCACTCTTGATTCATAGCATATCCCGGTACTCCGCCGGAGGCATTCACGTAGTCATATTGTTGTTCTAAGTATTGAGTTGTAATTCTTGAGTTGTAAGAAAATGAAAGTGTGATGATCATCATTATTAGAGCATTGTCCCAAGTGAGGAAAGGATGATGGGGACTATAATTCCCCCATAAGTGGGATGAGACTCCGGACTAAATAAAAAAAGGCCATAAAAACGAGAAAAGGCCAAAGAAAAAAAAGAAAAAAAATGATGAGAGAAAAAGAGAGAAGGAACAATGCTACTATCCTTTTTCCACACTTGTGCTTCAAAGTAGCACCATGATCTTCATGATAGAGAGTCTCCTATGATATCACTTTCATATACTAGTGGGAATTTTTCATTATAGAACTTGGCTTGTATATTTCAATGATGGGCTTCCTCAAAATGCCCTAGGTCTTCGTGAGCAAGCGAGTTGGATGCACACCCACTTAGTTTCTTTTGTTGAGCTTTCATATGCTTATAGCTCTAGTGCATCCGTTGCATGGCAATCCCTACTCACTCACATTGATATCTATTGATGGGCATCTCCATAGCCCGTTGATACGCCTAGTTGATGTGAGACTATCTTCTCCTTTTTTCTTCTCCACAACCACCATTCTATTCCACATATAGTGCTATGTCCATGGCTCACGCTCATGTATTGCGTGAAGATTGAAAAAGTTTGAGAACATCAAAAGTATGAAAAAATTGCTTGGCTTGTCATCGGGGTTGTGCATGATTTAAATACTTTGTGTGGTGAAGATAGAGCATAGCCAGACTATATGATTTTGTAGGGATAACTTTCTTTGGCCATGTTATTTTGAGAAGACATGATTGCTTAGTTAGTATGCTTGAAATATTATTATTTTTATGTCAATATTACACTTTTATCTTGAATCTTTCGGATCTGAATATTCATACCACAAATAAGAGAATTACATTGAAAATTATGCTAAGTAGCATTCCACATCAAAAATTCTATTTTTATCATTTACCTACTCGAGGACGAGCAGGAATTAAGCTTGGGGATGCTTGATACGTCTCCAACGTATCTATAATTTTTTATTGTTCCATGCTATATTATATTCTGTTTTGGATGTTTAATGGGCTTTATTATACACTTTCATATTATTTTTGGGACTAACCTATTAACCGGAGGCCCAACCCAAATTGATGTTTTTTTGCCTATTTCAGTGTTTCGCAGAAAAAGGATATCAAACAAAGTCCAAACGGAATGAAACCTTCGGGAACGTGATTTTCGGAACGAACGTGATCCAGAGGACTTGGAGTCTACGCAAAGCAATCAACGAGGAGAGCACGAGGAAGGGGGGGCGCCTACACCCGTAGGCGCGCCCTCCACCCTCATGGGGCCCACGTTGCTCCACCGACGAACTTCTTCTTCCTATATATACCTACGTACCCCCCAAACTATCAGAGACGGAGCCAAAACCCTATTTCCACCGCCGCAACCTTCTGTACCCGTGAGATCCCATCTTGGGGCCTTTTCCGGCGCTCCGCCGGAGGGGGCATTGATCATGGAGGGCTTCTACATCAACACCATAACCTCTCCGATGATGTGTGAGTAGTTTACCTCAGACCTTCGGGTCCATAGTTATTAGCTAGATGGCTTCTTCTCTCTCTTTGGATCTCAATACAAAGTTCTCCTTGATCTTCTTGGAGATCTATTCGATGTAATCTTCTTTTGCGGTGTGTTTGTCGAGATCCGATGAATTGTGGGTTTATGATCAAGATTATCTATGAACATTTGAATCTCCTCTGAATTCTTTTATGTATGATTGGTTATCTTCGCAAGTCTCTTAAAATTATCAGTTTGGTTTGGCCTACTAGATTGATCTTTCTTGCAATCGGAGAAGTGCTTAGCTTTGGGTTCAATCTTGCGGTGCTCGATCCTAGTGACAGAAAGGGAAACGACACGTATTGTATTGTTGCCATCGAGGATAAAAAGATGGGGTTTATATCATATTGCATGAGTTTATCCGTCTACATCATGTCATCTTACTTAAAGCATTACTCTGTTCTTATGAATCTAGATGCATGCTGGATAGCGGTCGATGTGTGGAGTAATAGTAGTAGATGCAGAATCGTTTCGATCTACTTGTCACGAACGTGATGCCTATATACATGATCATACCTAGATATTCTCATAACTATGCTCAATTCTATCAATTGCTCGACAGTAATTCGTTTACCCACCGTAATACTTATGCTATCTTGAGAGAAGCCACTAGTGAAACCTATGGCCCCCGGGTCTATCTTCCATCTTATTAATCTTCCAATACTTAGTTATTTTTATTGCCTTTTATTTTACTTTGCATCTTTATTTCTCTTTATCATAAAAATACCAAAAATTTTATCTTATCATATCTATCAGATCTCACTCTCGTAAGTGACGGTTGAGGGATTGACAACCCCTTTATCGCGTTGGTTGCGAGGTTCTTATTTGTTTGTGTAGGTGTGAGGGACTCATGCGTGATCTCCTACTGGATTGATACCTTGGTTCTCAAAAACTAAGGGAAATACTTACGCTACTTTGCTGCATCACCCTTTCCTCTTCAAGGGAAAACCAACGCAGTGCTCAAGAGGTAGCAGAGGCCCAAGTGTTGAGCCTGCGACGGATGCCTATATATAGTGGAGGTGCGGCACACTCAGGAGTTGATCGCTTCGGCGCTGTCACTAGGGTTTGCATGTGTTGCGAATAGACACCTCCACTCGCTGCCGGTTGTGTGATCGGACCTAGCAGTCCGCCGCACGACGTTCCTCCTGCACGCGCGGATACTGTTAGAGGCGGTGCACCTGCATCGCTCCGGCGAACCTGTATGTGGGAACCGTCGACTGGTTGTTCGAGGGAGATCGGATGAGGAGGAGACGATCCACGCGGACGCGCTGCCCCAACTCTTCTTCCGCTGCATGGCACTGCGTGTCTAGTGGTAACGAACTGTGATCCATCTCCTGTAGCATGTTCCTGGTTGTTCTGCGCGTAGGAAAATTTTAATTTGCAGTCGACGCACCCTACCATAGAACACAACAGTGGTATCAGAGCCTCTGATGTAGGATTTGGATTCAGATCATATGCATATTAGATATGTGGAGGCGGCAGATGAGATCTATTGTCATTAATGAGATCGGCTATGTGCACGGTTGATGAGATCAACTGCACATGGGGATCGATGAGGCTATGTTTTCTGTCAATCGGAATCGATGAGGTCATGACACAACCTACCCCTACTGATCGGTATCCGCCATCGGGGTTAACAGTGAAATGTAAATCCGAATCGGACTCGCGATGATCGATGAGATCGGTCAGATCAGAAAATTCGGCTTGATCGGAGTTCAGATGTGATCTGTGATTTCCGAAAACGTCGGGACCGCCGTGTGCGTAGTGCCTTGTATTTCGTACCCGACACTCAAACCGGTAGAATGCGATTCTATGCATAACTTTATTTTTCCAGGTTTTGATGTGAATAGTATGGCTCATGTGTATGTGATGCATGTGTGTAATTTATACATGGCCTGCGTGTCATGTTTGTCAGCCGGCAGGAGCCAAAGTGCTGTCATTATATTGTATAACGACCTGCGTGTTGACTTGTCACTCTATGTAAAATTCATTACTAGTTGTAGTAGTTGGATAATAGAGATCAGGTTGGTGGCTTGGCGTCCCGGTGTGACAAACAAGATGGAGTTCCTAGATGGTCATCGGAGTCGGAGCCGACCTAGAAGAACGTCCATGAAAGGAGCCATACTATTTCACAATATATGTTTATTTGTGATTGTTATGCTTCTTAATTTCTATGCATGTTAGAATGGTAGAAAGATCCCTCATGAATATCAAGCGAATGGCCATCCCCGATGTTGCACCTTCGCACGTCAAGTACATCTAGTAGTGGGCTCATAAAATTGGGGTGCTGTTGGGTGTCCTTGAACTGTAGGGTTCGTGTCGGACACGGACATGCACTACATCAGGTTAACTTGACAAGGCTATCAAAACGGTTTTGAGCCTTGTGGCAAAGAAGGTTGGGAGCCGGGGTATGAGATACCTTCCCGACCGACAGGAGTCGTATAGAGATATGATTAGGAAGGAGTTGCTTACCAGATAGGCATGTTGTCTAGCAGTGATGCTAAAGCTCACTAGTCGCATGTGCTAGTCAGATCCTGAATCACTGAGAGTTTGCGGAGGGATGCTGACTTCAGTGGGAGTATTTCTCTTTAGGATTGAATTACTCTATAAACACATTTCTTAGTGATTGCATATTTTCTGTTGTAGATCAATGGCACCACCTGCTCAACCCAACTTTGCATTGAAATCAATTCTGGAAAAGGATAAACTGAATGGAACAAACTTTACCACCTGGTATAGAAATCTGAGAATTGTTCTCAAGCATGATAAAAAGGAACACGTTCTAGAGGATCCACTTCCAGAGGAACCTGCCAATAATGCTAGTGCCACAACTAAGAATGGCTAGCAGAAACTCGTTGATGAATCAACGGAGATCAGCTGTCTGATGCTGGCTTGTGTGGAGCCCGATTTGCAACAACATTTTGAAAATGTTGAGGCTTACGATATGATCGAGAGTCTCAAGAGCATGTTCAGACACAGGCTAGGACTGAAAGGTTCAACATCTGGTGATCCTTGATGGATTGCAAGCTGAAAGAAGGTGATCCACTGAGCCCACATATGATCAAGATGATCAGATATGTGCAAGCTTTGGATAGGTTGGGCTTCCCGCTCTTGGATGAGCTGGCTACAGATGCAGTTCTGGGTTCTCTTCCGCCTAGCTATGGGACGTTCATCTCGAACTATCATATGCACGACATGGATAAGAAGCTCACTGAATTGCATGGGATGCTCAAAGTGGTAGAGCAGGATATTAAGAAAGGCACGCATCAAGTGTTGATGGTGCAGAAATCGGCTAAGTTCAAGAAGAGTTGGTCTAAGAAGAAGGCTAAGGCAAAGGGCACGGAGATGGTAACCTCCGCCACTGCGCCGAAGTCTGGACCGGACTCAAAGACCATTTGCTATCATTGCAAGGAAACTGGTCACTGGAAGAGGAACTGTAGCAACTGGTTTGCAGAGCACGGCAAGAAGGCCGGGAATGCTGCTTCAGGCAAAGGTACACTTGTTGCATATGTTATAGACATTTACCTTGCTGACATACCTAGTAGCTCTGGGGTATTTGATACCGGATCGGTTGTTCATATTTGCAACTCGATGCAGGGGCTGGTAAGAACTAGGCGTGTGGCACAAGGGGAGATTGACATCAGAGTCGGCAACAAAGCAAGATTTGCTGCGTTGGAGGTCGGCACGATGCAGCTCCAGCTTCCTTCTGGATTTATTTTGGAATTGAATAATTGTTACTACATTCCTGCACTTAGTCGGAACATTATTTCTGCCTCATGTTTGATGAGTTAGGGTTATGAATTCAATTTAAAGGACAATGGTTGTTCATTTTATTCGAATGGTATGTTCCACGGCTATGCACCCATTATTGATGGGCTATTTATATTGAATCTGGAACAGGAACCGGTCTATAATGTGAATGTCAAGAGACATAAGCCTAATGAGATAAATCTGACATACTTCTCGCATTGTTGGCTTGGACACATTAGTCTGAAACGAATGAAGAAGCTCCATGATGATGGGCTCCTAACTTCGTCCGACGTTGGTCGTTCGAGACATTTGAATTATGCTTGCTCGGCAAGATGACTAAGTCTCCTTTCACAAAGAATTGTGAGAGGGCGTCCGAGCTGTTGGAACTGATACACAGTGATGTGTGTGGACCAATGAGCACAACTGCTAGAGGTGGCTATCAGTACTTCGTGACTTTTACCGATGACTTGAGTAGATATGGATATATCTATTTGATGAGGCACAAGTCGGAAACTTTTGAAAAGTTCAAAGAGTTTCAGAACGAGGTTGAGAATCAGCTCGGCAAGACTATAAAGCTTCTACAATCTGATCGTGGAGGCGAGTACATGAGCCAGGAGTTTGATGATCATCTGAAAAGCTGAGGTATAGTACCTCAGCTCACACCTCCGGGTACGCCACAGAGAAACGGCGTGTCGGAACGGAGGAATCGTACCTTGTTGGACATGGTTCGGTCAATGATGAGCAAATCGGATTTACCCTTGTCATTTTGGGGATACGCTCTAGAAACTACAGCTTTCACACTTAACAGGGTACCATCAAAATCCGTAGACAAGACACCACATGAGATGTGGACCGGGAAGAGTCCCAGTTTGTCTTTTCTAAAAATTTGGGGTTGTGAAGCGACTTATGTCAGACAAGCTTACACCCAAGTCGGATAAGTGCATATTCGTGGTATATCCGAGGGAAACCTTAGGATATAGCTTCTACAACTAGGAAGAGAACAAAGTGTTTGTTGCTCGGAACGGGGTTTTCCTTGAGAAAGAGTTTCTCAGTCGGGAGGCCAGTGGGAGGACGGTCCGACTCGAAGAAATTCGACGACCACACGGGGACGGCTCGGCTGGTGATGAGATCATACCGGAGTCAGTTAGGGAACCCGTAGTGGAAGCGGCACCGGAACCACGGAGGTCAGAAAGATTGCGCAGAGTGTGTGATGTATTGTTGCTAGAAAGCGACGAACCGGCCACGTATGTGGAAGCAATGGTGAGCCTAGATTCCAAGGCATGGCTGGAGGCCATGAGATCCGAGTTAAAGTCCATGGATGAGAATCAAGTCTGGGACTTGGTTGATCCGCCGCCTGGCGTAACAGCCATTGGTTGCAAATGGGTCTTTAAGAAGAAAACCGATGTGGATGGAAATGTTCAGATCCACAAAGCTTGGCTTGTCGCTAAGGGTTATGGACAAGTTCAAGGAATTGACTACGATGAGACTTACTCGCTGGTAGCGATGCTGAAGTCGGTGAGGATCGTACTAGCTATAGCTGCATATTTCGATTACGAGATTTGGCAGATGGATGTCAAGACGGCTTTCCTTCATGGAAATTTAACCGAGGACGTGTATATGATACAGCCCGAGGGTTTTGTCGATCTGACTAGCACTAGTAAGGTATGCAAGCTCAAGCGATCCATTTATGGGTTGAGGCAAGCATCTTGGACCTGGAATATTCGTTTTGATGAGGTCGTCACTGGTCTCGGTTTCATCAAAAGCGAAGAGGACGCTTGTTTATACAAGAAGTTAAGTGGGAGTTTGATAGTGTTTTTGATCTTGTATGTGGATGACATATTGTTGATCGGGAACGATGTTTCGATGTTGAACTTGGTCAAGGAGTCATTGAATGGCAAGTTTTCGATGAAGGACCTTGGTGAGGCAGTGTATATTTTAGGCATTAAGATCTATAGAGATAGATCGAGGAGGCTGCTCGGCTTAAGCCAGAGCACATACATAGATAAAGTGTTGAAGCGGTTCAACATGAGTGAGGCGAAGAAAGGGTTCTTGCCACTCTCACATGGTATAAAGCTAAGAGAGACTCAGAGTCATTCGACATCTGATGAGCGAAGCAGGATGAGTAGGGTTCCGTATGCCTCGGCAATCGGATCCATCATGTATGCCATGATATGTACGTGGCCCGATGTTGCTTTTGCAATAAGCCTAACAAGTAGATACCAGGCCAACCCAGGTGAGAGTCACTAGGCAGCGGTAAAGACTATTTTGAAGTACCTGAAAAGGACTAAAGAGATGTTCCTAGTTTATGGAGGTGAGGAAGAGCTCGTCGTAAGGGGTTACGCCGATGCTAGTTTCCAAACCGACAGAGATGATTGCCAATCACAGTCTAGATTCGTGTACGTCATGAACGGAGGAGCAGTGAGCTGGATGAGTTCCAAGCAAGATACGGTGGCCGATTCTACCATAGAAGCCGAATACATTGCGGCTTGTGAAGCTGCAAAGGACGGTGTTTGGATCCGGAACTTTCTGGATGATCTTGGTATTTTCCCAGCCTCGGTAAAACCGTTGGACCTTTATTGTGATAATTCTGGTGCCATCGCACAAGCCAAGGAGCCGAGGAATCACCACAAGGTTAGACACATAGATCGGAAATATCACCTGATACGAAAGATCGTGAAGAATGGTGATGTAGAGTTATGCAAAATTCACACGGATGCAAATGTTGCAGATCCGTTGACTAAGCCGCTTCCACAACCAAGCATGAGGGGCACGTTAGAGCTATGGGCACTCGATGTCTGTTTGATTGACTCTGGTGCAAGTGGGAGACTGTTGGAGATATGCCCTAGAGGCAATCATGTATGATGATATTTCCTATGTGTTTATGAATAAAGATAGTCCTTGGACATTATCAATGATGTGTATCAGCAAGTACGTGACTTGTTTGTGGTATTATGCATTGTCTGATGACTGTCCTAAAAGGTCCCTAGTCGAAAGGGCTGTGTGGACGCGCAGCCGACTAGACTAGCATATGACACGGTCGATGGCTTGGTCTCACTAGCCATGAAGCATTGGATGCTAACCGGATAATATGGACTTGGAAAGGTCTGGTCGGATTCGACGTAGTCGGATCCGAGTCGAGATAAGGTTCGAGTCGGACAGACCCAACTATGAGACGCAGCGATATGTCATCTGCGAGTCTCTAGTACAACATACGTTCTATGTCCTAAGACCTGAGCTGGCACATGTACTCGGGATGGTGACAGACCTGCTTTGGGCTGACCAAACGCTACTCCGTGATTGGGTAGTTACAAAGGTAGGTTTCAGGCTTGTCCAGACCCATGCTGCGAGACATGGTTGAGCAAGATGGGATTTGCCCCTTCGATTAGGAGAGATATACTCTGGGCCCCTCGTGTGATCCGATCAGGATAAGCATGGCCATGCGACAAGGATTATGAGATAATCCGAATAGTGGTCGGCATCACGGGAACGAGAAAGAGGTCGGGCTAGCACAAGGATGACAGACTCGCCTTGAGCTCGACAACATATATCTGTGGCAAAAGGAATGGAAGTGTGATGTACAAGTTCGCCTAACCAGCTTCATAGTCTGCTTGGTGTTCCGCATGCCTTGCTAGAGGCCGCTACCAACTGTGCAGTTCGGAGCTGATCCGAACTGCGACCAAGCCGGCTTGAACCTAAGGGGTCGCGATCTTAAGGGAAGGAACCTACAAGGTCGGATCCGAGCACACTGGTCGGATATCATCCGAGCTGTATTCGGATTGTGGCCAAGTAGACTTTTGGGCTATAGGGTCCATGCGAGGCCCAAGTGTTGAGCCCGCGATGGACGCCTATATATAGCGGAGGTGCGGCACACTCAGGAGTTGATTGCTTCGGCGCTGTCACTAGGGTTTGCATGTGTTGCGAATAGACACCTCCACGCCGCCAGTCTACCGCACGACGTTCCTCCTACACGCGCGGATACCGTTAGAGGCGGTGCACCTGCGCCGCTCCGTCGAACCTATACGTTGGAACCGATGACCTGTTGTTCGAGGGAGATCGGACGAGGAGGTGACGATCCACGCGGACGCGCTGCCCCAACTCTTCTTCCGCTGCATGGCACTGCACGTCTAGTGGTAACGAACTTTGATCCATCTCCCGTAGCATGTTCCTGGTTGTTCTGCACGTAGGAAAATTTTAATTTGCAGTCGACGCACCGTACCGTAGAACACAACAGTCCGCACGAAGGGGATCCTAAGCTATATATGAATGCATGCCCCCCCCCCAACCGAG